>NW_025214162.1:3041-4145 GCF_004010195.1 Chiloscyllium plagiosum | reverse complement strand
ACAAAGTACGGTACTTAATGACTAGTGTGCGGCTACTCCTAGTTTTAATGCCCTGTTATCAAATCCTTTCATAACCTTGTGATAGAGCATTGAGACTGCTGCTCAGGAACAGGCCGAAGCAATTCTGTCCCTATGGACCTATTACAGAGGGATAAGAGAAGACCATGCAGCCCATATTAGCCTGTTGCTACTTGAAAGGTGGAAAGCTGGAATATTGGCACATGTTGCCAACAGAATCATTCAAAACAAAGAGATGTGTCGCTGCAGCTGTATAAGGTGTTACTGAGAGGGCACCTGGAATACATTTTGTTGTCTGTGTTTCTGTAACTGAGAAGGGATGGACCTCCATCAGATACAGTTTAACCGCTGCTCGTAATCCACGCGTTGCTGTGTCATTTAATGTCTCGGGTCTGTTACACATGGACAGGAGGAGGCCATGAGGCCTCTCAAATGTGTTATAGAAGAACAGTAGGAGGCCATTAAGCTTCTTGAGTCTATTACAGAGGGACAGGAGGAGCCTATTCAGCCTCTCAACCCTGTTACAAAGGGGCAGGAGGAGGCCATTCAGCCTCTCAAGCCTGTTACAGAGGGGCAGGAAGTGTCTATTTAACTTTCAAGTCTGTTACGCATAAATATTAGTTTTAAGCTAGTTGTGGAATGGGAAAGACCTGATGTAAATTTCTAACTTTGAATAGGGCCAATTTTGAAAGTGTTAGGCGAGCCCTGTGAAAGGCTGGTTGGGATATCCTATTCACAGGTAAAGGGACTGTTGGAAAATGCAAGGCAATCAAAACTTGGATTCAGAGAGTCCAGAGCCAACGTGTTCCTTTTTGTGAGATAGGCAAGGCTGGTGGGTGCAGGGAGTGCTGGATGGCTAGATATATTGATGCTCTGGTCAAGGTAAGGTAGGAGGCATATGTAACGTAAACAGAGCTGAGATCAAGTAAATCCCGAGAGGTGTATAAGGGCAGAAAGTGCATAGTCAATGGGGAAATCGAGCCAGAAAAATGTGGACATCAGATGGCTTTAGAAATAGGGTTAACGAGGCAGTGAAGAAATTCTACAAATCCTTTAATGGCAAGAGATTAACTGGGGAGAGAATAG
>NW_025214162.1:0-3022 GCF_004010195.1 Chiloscyllium plagiosum | reverse complement strand
AAACATACGAAGGTGAGCAAATTCCTGGGACTGATGAGTTTGTGGGAGGCTAGGAAAGAGATTGCTCAGCCTTTTGCTGATATGTTTGTTCATTGATTTCCACAAGTGAGGTGTCAGAAGACTGGAGGGCTGCTAACATAGTGTCATTATTTAAGAAAGTAAGGAAAAAGCAGGTAACTATAGATTGGTGAGCCTGACGTCAATGGTGACTAAATTGTTGGAAGGGATTTTGAGGAAAAAGATGTATGTGCATTTGGAAAGACAAGGACTGAAGAGGGGTTTGTACATTGGAGTTCACGTCTCACTGACTGTGTGGAATTTTTTGAGGAAGCGATGAAGATGATTGATGAAGGCAGGACAGTGGATGTTGTCTTTATGGAATTCAGTAAGAAAACCAAAATGTTCTACATGGCAGACTGGTTAACAAGGTTCGACTGCCTGGAATCCAGGGAGAGCTCGCCTGTTAGATCCAAAATTTTCTTGAATATTGGAGACAGGGCGTGACAGTGGACATTTCTTCTTTAAACTTGGAGACCTGTGACCAGTGGCATGCCGCAAAGATCAACAGTGGGTCCACTGCCTTTTGTCACTTATGCAAATCATTTGCATTTGAGTATATGAAGTATGGTCAGTACGTTTGTAGATACTACCAAATTTGGTGGTGTAGTCGACAGTGAAGAATGATCTCTCAGACTATAATGGGACTTTGCTGAGGTGGACCGAGGAGTGGCAGATGGAGTTTATTTTAGTTAAATGTGAGGTGTTGCATGTTGGCAAGACAAATCAAGGCAAGACATGGAGGTAGGGTCCTGTCGAAAGCTGCCAATCAAGGAGAACTCCATAGAAATTATCGAATCCCTACACTGAGGAAACAGCCTATTCGGCCCATCGAGGCCACACCGACCCACTAAAAAGTATGCCATTGGACAAACCCCTACCCTAATCCTCTGAGCTTGCATTTCCCATGGCTAATCCACCTCACCTACACATCCCTGGGTACTTTACGCAATTTAGCATGGCCAATCCGCCCTTATCTGTATATCTTTATACTGTCGGAGGAAAACATTACATCCGGAGGAAACTCATGCAGACACGGGGAGAATGTGCAAACCCCACACAGGCCGTCATTCAAGGATGGAATTAAACCCAGATCACTGTGCTCTGAAGCAGCAATGCTAGTCACTGAGCTACTGTGTCACCTTGTGGTGCAGGTTCTCCATTCCGTGAAAGTGCCGTCACAGGTAGACAGCGCAGTGAAGAAGGCACTTGGTGACCTGCCCTTTATTGCTGCGTACTTTGTGTCTAAACATTTTCACGACATGTTGCATCTGTACAGGACATTGGTTTGGCCACTTCTGTAATATTGCCTTTAATTCTGGTCTCCCTGCTGTCGGGAGGATGTTGTCAAACTTGAAAGGGTGCAGCAGAGACTTAAAATAATGTTGCAGGTGTTGGATGGTTAGAGTTACAGGGAGAGATTGAATAGGCTGGGGCTATTTTCAAGTGTTGAGGCTGAGGGGTGACGTTAAAGAGTTTTATAAAATCATGAGGGGCATAGATAAGGTAAACAGTCAACGTCTTTTACCCAGGATAGGTGAGTCCAAAATTAGAAAACAAAGGTTTAAGGTGAGAGGGGAAAGATTTAAAAAGGAACATGAGGGACAACATTTTCACACAGAGACTGCTGTGTATGTGGATTTGAAGCTAAAAGAGGTGGTGGAGGCAGGTACAGTTACACCATTTAAAAGGCATTTGGGTGGATAGATGCTTTGGAAATGTTTAGAGGGAGATGGGACAAGTGCTGGCAAGGGGGACGAGATTTATTTAGGAAATTTGGTCGGTATGGGCGATCAGACCGAAAGGTATTTTTCCGTGCTGTACATCTCTGAAACTCTATTGCCTCTTGAGTGTATAACACAGGAACAGGAGGAGGCTATTCAGCTTCTGAATTCTGTCAGTCAGCTTGTTTGTTCAATTGCTGAGAGTAAAATACAAAAATACATCATTCAGATTTTGATGGTGTTTTACAAAAACAGGAGAAAGGCTTTTAGCCAAGAGAAGCCGTAAGGAATGTGAAGAGGCCATTGAGGCCCTCGACTCCATTCCACAGGAGCAGAATGTGAGCACAGAGCTATTGGAACCTGTTAGTCAGTAGCAGGAGGAGGACATCTACTTTCGCAAACCTTGGATCAGGAAGCAGTCGCTCAACTGCCCAAGATTGGGACACATAACAGGACGCAGTCATTCAACTGCTTGAGACTGTGAGACAGGGACAGGATGCAGTCACTCAGAGCTCTAAACTGGGGCACAGGGAAATCTGGAGGTTAGTGAGGGCCCAGCATCCTGTTATGCAAGGACAACAAGAGGTGACTCACTCCCCACCAATATGGTACACTGGGAGAGAAGGGGAGTTTGCTTGGAACAAATAGAAATATATGAATAGGTTGCATTAGTGGTCCATTCAATCCTGCCCCAACATTCACTAAGACCACGGCTGATCTGATGGTGATTCCATCATTCCAATTTTAGGAGACTCCCCTCTCTGCAGACTTTGCTCCGTTTCTTGGTCATGTTGCAGACTTAGATGCTGCAACAACACTCACCATGACTCATCCAGAAGGATGGGTCTAACAGGATAAGTCAGGATTTGAGGGGTCCAATCACAAGAATGAAAACACAAAATAAAGGTATTGTCAGATGTTGAGTTCTCTCACATTCGCAATCCAACTCGCATAACCAGCCCATCCATTACATATTCACATTGGAGCACTGTGTAGATCCGGCTCGTGTACAGCTGTATGCAACCCAGCTATGTGCAGAGTGAAACTCTGTGCAGCCTACACCAATACTTGATCTATAATCCTGGGCTAAATGTCCAGCGTGGGGAGCTGTGCAGTCCGCACTGGCTCATTCATATATAAACCCAGGTTGTTGCATTGTTCGGTAACACTGTATTAGATCACTGCCCAGTGTGGAGAAACATGTAACTAATGCAGGAAGTGACAGAATGTGCAGTTCCCAT
>NW_025214161.1:37893-39928 GCF_004010195.1 Chiloscyllium plagiosum | reverse complement strand
AACTCCCAATTGTGGCAGAATATTTTTCAAACTAAGGTTTATTGGAAGAGTCTAATCTCAAACGATCAAGAGCAGAAATTGGAAAATACATATTGAGTTATTTCGTAACATCCTTACAGCGTACTTGGAGGCCAATCGGCCCATTGAATCCACTCAGACCCTGCAAAGGGCATCCCACTCAGACCCAATCCCTGGAACTGACAGGCAGCAGGGCTAACCATTGTGCCACCCCACATGCCGGCATTGGCAAAGCAACACCATCCAGCTCACTTTGAAATCTCCTTTTAATTCATCTTGCGCTTGACTTTGACCAATTGGAAATTAAATTCTACTTGTTAAGTAGCTCTCTGAGAACTTTCTCCTCAACACTGTGACGTCGCTTCCCTGTTTAACAGCAGCTAGTACCGTGAAGAAATATTGTTTGAGAAATGGAGACGACACATTTCAGGTTTTAACACATGCAACATCGAAATAGAATTGCTCACCTCGCATGGATACAGCATCTCAATCAAATATAACTTCTTCATTGAAGGCAAGGTTTGAAACAAGTAAAATATTCACTGAAAATTACCCTCAACCATTACGTAAGCTCAAATCAATAGAGATCCTCATACCATGATGAGACTATCCTGGAGATAGCTGAGATCTGACTCTGAGGCACACATGATCTGTACAACAGCAGATGGGCACGAATGATACCCACATGTATGGTGAAGAAACCTAAAACATTTGACTGATCATGAGATGACACAGTTTGACGGAAGATGGACAGATAAGCCTAGTGGGGAATATGCACTTACAAGGGTGCAAAAATGTCAAATTCCAGAAACGTGTGTTTGGTAGTTAATATTGTGTACGTGCGCTGTAGTGATGGGGAAATGGGATTTGGTGTGAAGACTGATAAGGGACAGAAAACAGCGAGCAGAAGAAAAATATGCCATAATCAGTTTGTCAGGTTGGTATTAGCAAGTCCCCAAGGAACATTACTTGAGATACAGCCATTGAAAATTTCTATCAATGACAGAGCTCATACGATCATGTGTTACATTGGGTAATATAATGTAGAGAAATGTGAGACATTGTTTCTTCATTTCCATCTTGGAAATATTTCAGGCCGTCAATAAAGTTATAGATGCTTAACCTAGTCATAAATCTAAAGCCAAAAAGTAGCGTTTCTGTCCATTCAATGATTCCCATTGCCATTATTCTCTTGAACATTTTACTTCCCGCCGAACTCTCTAAATTTGAGGTACACACATTGGTTTGTGTCATTTCACTCCAACATCATGGAAGTTTTGCTCTCTTGCCTTTCTTCTGGTCATTCAATGCTGCACTCAAAAGGACATCGACCCTCAACTTCCCAGTATATTTTTCTGTTTATCTTTTTTATACAGTCAGTGTCGGTGCAGTGTTAAAAATTAAATGGCAGCAGTGGACAAACCAAAAATGGCTGACTGACTCGGAATCATCAGTCCTGACTTGACAGAGTCCAGAATGTTATATTGCCTCGACAGTACCGAATGTCAAGCACATCCCAGAACAACTTTAGCACTTCCTGGATGTGGTTTGGGGTTGAGGTGGGACAGGGACAGGCGTTAGATAGTTTGGCAAGTGAAGACACAAAGGCCCTGGTCCACATTGACAAAAACAATAATTGACAGCGAAATAGCGACTCAAAGGCTGGCATCATATCATTAAGAACGCTTTTGATACAAGTGCATAAACTTTGACAAAAGCCTGTCACTGAGCCAGGCCGTCAGCATCTCAATATCCCTGATACTCACCCGTTGACATCAGCGATGCTTCCCTGATCGGTCCCAATTAACAGCCCCAGTCAGGGAACTCATGCCTTATGTTGTGCAGCTGGTTGACCTCATTACCTTCCTGAAATTCATATTGATATAGCCCATCGCTCTGCCATCATCAGTCCACTTTGTTATTTCTTCAAAAAACTCAATTAAGTTTGTGAGACATGATTTCCCTCGCACAAAGCCATGTTGACTATCCCTAATCAGTCCTCGCCTTTCCAAATACA
>NW_025214161.1:33695-37272 GCF_004010195.1 Chiloscyllium plagiosum | reverse complement strand
GTTCTTGCCTCATACCATCAAAATTAGCCTTCCTCCAATTTAGAATTTTTGACTCTTGCATAACTATTTTCAAACTATTAGAATTATAGTCACTGGCCCCAAAGTGCTCCCCCACTGACAACTCAATCACTTACCCTGCCTTATTTCCCTAAAGCTAAACCCTCCAACCTTGGTAACATTCTTCTAAATCTTTTCTGAGCCCTTTCACGTTTCACAACATCTTTCCAAATGGAAAGAGACCAGCATTGCACACAATATCCCAAAATTGTCATAACTTCAGTCCAGTACCAGGTTATGTTTCAATTTGTTTATTTGGAAGCACTAGCTTTAGGAGCGCTGCCCCATCATCAGGTAATTGTGGAATACAAGATCAGAAGACACAGAATTTAAAGCCATACACTGTTAGGATCATAAACTCCAAAACCACCTGATAAGGAAACAACGCTCGGAAAGCGAGTAATTCCAAATAAACATGTTGGTCTATAACCTGGTGCTGTGTGATTTTTAACATTTTGCACTCCAGTCCAACCCTGGTACCTCCAAATAATGTCCTATTCAGCCGCAACGTGACCTTTCAACTCCTATACTCTATGCTCTGACTAACAAAGGAAAGCATGCCAAATCACTGCTTCACTCTCCCATTTATCTCCGACTCCACCATCAAGGAACTATGAACCTGCACTCCAAGGTCTCTTTGTTCAGCAACACTCCCCAGGACCTTACTGTTATGTCATGCAAGCTAATGGATGAATCCAACATCTCATCGATCAGCCAACCATCCGGGGGATGGGTGTTAACTAATTTCATCTTGTTAGTGTCAAAGTCTATGGTTATGTTCTATGTGGAACCGAATGTTGCATTTCTAGGTTCGGCCTCTTTATCTGCATGAGATTTTGTTGGAATTGGTCTTCATGCTGAAACTTCTTCGTTGCCGTGCAAACACCACAATTTCTGTTGCGACCCAGACAAAATTATACAGCAGCTGGAGAACGTGCTCAAATATCTCTTTACCCAAATTAATCAATCAGTTAAATACAAAAATTGTTCAATCAATCTAAAGTATTCTAATTTCAATTCAGATTTGTATCCATGAAGCAGCTTGTTGCAACGGTGACAGGCCGAGGGTAGGGCTGGCATCTCCAACCTGATCGCACATTGTACATTTAAATGTTTGTATCCATGCAAGGGACAAAAAGAGAAGATTTCAGAGAGACATGAACAAGTGTCAGCAATAATACGCATCGTTTTGGAGACTGCGTTTCAATTACTTTTTCATAAAAATACAATGTAAGTAGTTAAAAACAAAATGTTCATTGAAACATGCCAAGCCGCAGAACTAAATAATTGTTTTGTGCATTTATTTGAGAGGTCAGAAGTTTAGCCACAGGTTCCCGTGATTGAGGAATCCCGGTCTCATATTATGCTGTTTCAGCATAGTAATCCAGCAGGGACAGACACAGATTGGAATAACAAAACAGAAATTGATGGAAAAGCTCAGCCGGTCGGGCAGCATCTCTCGAGAGAATTCAGAGCTAGCATTTCAAGTTAACAGCGAACAATATCGCTTCAGTTAACAAATTTCACTTTCTCTGAAAACTTCTTCCAGCACCACACCCCTTCCTATCTCTGCAACCTCCTGCAGATCTTAAGCCCATCTTTATCTCTGAAAATCACTTCAGGCCCGACACCATTCCTTACCTCAATGACCTCTACCAGTCCCCACACTCATCCCGATGTCTATATGTCTCTACCCTCCTCCAACCCATACAACATTCTTTCTTCTCTTTAACATCCTTCAGTCCATACAGCCCTGCCGATCTCTGCAATCACCTCCAACCCCTGTTCCACTCCCCCTCTCTCTCAACTCCTCCAGTCGCTACATCACTCCCTACCTCCGTAACATCCTCCAGTCCCGAAACCTCTTCCTGTCTGTCGAACCTTCTCCAGTGCCTACAACCTTCGCTATCTGTGTAACTTCTTCCAAGTCCTCCACCTCACACGACACCCTCCTTATGTCTGTGAACTCCTCCCGACCTGCATCCCTCCCTACCTCTGTTCCACATCCAGCCCCTACATCCCTCCCTACCTCTGTAACCTCCTCCACTCCATACCCCACAAACTCTCTCTGTAACTTCCAATGCGTGTTTGGGAGAAGATTCACGTCTACAAATGTTACACATCAGTGACAAACACAGTGAGGATTGTTTAATTCAGAGGTCGCCTGATATAACAGTCTCCTGAGGGCAAGGGCCCATCACAGAGAGGATATTTCCCACTGCATCGGTGCTGAATCGGAATTTCTCTAAAACCAATGAATTGGCCGCTTCATTCCAGGTCCGTTTACAGAATGTTTAAAACCTGAGTGTAACCAGTCATACGGGAGTTAATGATGAGAAACCAGACAGAATTCATTCAGAATCTGACACTAAACGTGTATTCTGCAGATAACGATGGTGATTTGACAGAGTATCTCACTTTCTTACCAGAGTCTCATTTTGATTGCTTTCAGACGACAGTTAGTAAGGATTATGTTATTCATGCAGCTTTTTTGTTCCTTCTTCTTCTCTTCTCCCGTTTCGCCCCACCTCAGTCTTTGCACCTTTTGGTCCTTATTGTCACTGTGTCATCTAAGTCTCTCTGCCCTCCACCCTTTCAGAGACTTTCCCTTCTGCTCTTTGTTCCATGTTCTACTGGAGATACAAGGAGCAACGCAGGCAGTTCCTTCTCACACAAAGTCGGTACATTGTCACTCACAGAGAAACAGAGAAAGAAAACAGTCATCAATATGACAGGATCAGACGGAGAGAGTGTTTGGTCCCATTCCAATCCCAAGTTCCGGGGGATATTTTAATTTTTACAGAAAAACAGCGAAATGGAGAAATCCGACAATTATATTTCTCTCCAAACTAGTCTGTAAATAAATCCCAGCCTCCAAATCACGTTGATTATAAAATCGAAAGGTCATGTGTTATTCTCTCAATCGTAACCCACAGGAACAAACTGAATAGTACGTTGTGGACAGCCTTCAGAAATGAGATAACGCAAATCCAGAGAAAGTATATTCCTGTCAGGGTGAAAGGTAAGACTGGTAGGTGTAGGGAATGCTGGATGACAAATGAAATTGAGGATTTGGTTAAGAAAAAGAAGGAAGCGTATGTCAGCTATACACAGGATAGATCGAGTGAATCCTTAGAAGAATGTAAAGAAAGTAGGAGTATACCTAAGAGGGAAATCAGGAGGACAAAACGGGGACATGAGATAGCTTTGGCAAATAGAATTAAGGAGAATTCAAAGGGGTTTTTAAAAATATATTAAGGATAAAAGGGTAACTAGGGAGAGAATAAGACCCCTCAAAGATCAGCAAGGCGGCCTTTGTGTGGAGCCACAGAAAATGGGGGAGATACTAAATGAATATATTGTATCAGTATTTACTGTGGAAAAGGATATGGAAGATATAGATTGTAGGGAAATAGATGGTGACATCTTGCAAAATGTCCAGATTATACAGGAGGAGGTGCTGGATATCTTGAAACGGTTAAAAGTGGATAAATCTCCAGGACTTGATCAGGTGTACCCG
>NW_025214161.1:26456-31847 GCF_004010195.1 Chiloscyllium plagiosum | reverse complement strand
TATGTATGTGTGAATGACTGAATGTGGTGTGCGAGGGCATGTGTGTGTACACGTGTGAGAGAGTGAGTGAATGAGAGTGAGGGGCTCTGTAAATAAGTTCTAATTTGTTTATAACGGAGCGGTTTTAACCTGCCACATCACTCCTGGAGTATCCACATTAAAACTGCTCAAAACAAGTAGAAATGTTAGGGTCTGGGCTGCCTTCTTTAAATATTTTGAGGGGGTGTTGTGTGATCCATAAAAGATTGGTTGTTCTTCCGGGATTTGTTGCATATTTATGATTTGGGGTTGCGTTTGCTGGACTCAACGGCCCGAGTTGTGGGTGTTAGTTTTGCCTGGTTTAAATAATGTGTGGGAAATCAATGGCTCATTCAGTCACGAAATGTTTTATGAGGGTGGAAAAAGTTGCATTTAGGAGATTTACAGAAGTTGAACACGGAAAAGCTGCTGGAATTAGCAGTCATTTGAATTTGTACCTATCTCCTTCCGTGAGGAAAGGAGAGATAATTAGAGTAACAGCTCGGCATTTATATTTGCAGGAAATGCCATCAGAATCTTTAGAGATTACTACAATTCAACTAAAAATGGGTTGCTTTCGTGAGCAGTAAAAGAAGACGAAAGGACAAAAGTAATGAAACTGTTATAATTACAATTGAAAACTTAGAAAAGACTAAATGACCGAATCGATAGTGCAGAACAATAAGAAAAGGAGTGAGAAAGGGAGAAAGAAGAGAGAACGAGAGAGAGAGAAAGATAGAGGGAGAAGAAAAGAAGACAAAGTGGAAGTTTGAACTTGAGAAGTTGACAGATCGGAAATTAGGCTTCATGGAGGGAGGATGTGCAAACCCATGGTTACCAGAGAACTAGTGAAATTCTGTTTGAACGCTTTTCCTAAATTTGATGAGACAGATGTGGAAGTGCTTTACATGATATTGGTGTATGTGAGGCGGTGAATAAAGATATCTTCAGTGCATATGAGCTCTTGACAAAAGCCTAAAGGTAACGATTCAGGAATCGAAGGAGGGGCCCAGGTCAAACCTGCATTGAATTTGAAAGGACCAAGCAAAGCAAATTTAAACGGTGGATGAAATTATGAAAGTTAAACAAATCGATAGCATGCTTAGAGAAACGATTACTTCGGACGTATTCATAAATGAACTTGCTGTATTAATCAGAACTCGTGGAAGGGCAGAGATTAAAATCGCAAAATTAACAGCTGAAATGCATCATAATTATGAGTTCTTCATAAATCAAAGTTTGGCTTCCAAAATTAGTTTCAAACCGTGGGGATTAGAAATTGGGGAAAAGAGAAATCCACACGTGGAAAGGGAAAAGTAGATCTCGGTGAAGATCACATGGATAACGTGACACAAGATGAAAGTGAACCCCTTGAAGGAGATAGAGAAGTTAATAAGCTCCGGTGTTATTACTGAAATGAAATAGGCCACATGAAACCACACTATTGATGGTAAGGGAAAAGCACTGGGAAGCCAGATGCAGGAAAATAGGAGAAGTCAGTGAATTTTGTTGGAGTGGCAATGGAAACATCATCGGAGGCGAGAAAACTGCACCAGAATGAACAACATGATTGGATGTTGGTTAAGGAGGAAATGCCAGATCTTCTTAAAAGATACACCTGCAAAGATAAAATTAACTCGCTTAAGCCAGGTGCAGCAGGTAATGAGGTTTGAATTTTAAAAGTTACAGGATCCTCCCATGAAAGAGGAGGAAACGTACTGCTGAACGAATATTACAGAAAATCTGCGAGTAATTGGCATTCACGGTGAGACAAAAAGTGCTCAATTATTGTGGTTGTGTATGACGAGCTGGAAGTTTTTGTTGCAAACGTTTCGTCCCCTGGCTAGGCGACATCATCAGTGCTTGGGACCCTCTAGGAGGCATGGCATTCATCCACAAACTCCATCAACAAACACATCGACCTGGACCCAATATACCAACCACTACAGCGGACAGCTGAAACTGACAACCGGAAGCTGCAGGGACAGACCACAATAAACACCGGAGGAAACATCAAAGAAGCGCTTCGCAGGAGGCTTCCAAGCACTGATGATGTCGCCTAGCCAGGGGACGAAACGTTTGCAACAAAAACTTCCAGCTCGGCGAACAGAACCACAACAACGAGCACCCGAGCTACAAATCTTCGCACAAACTTTGAACAAGTGCTCAATTATGTCAAGTGAGGTTGCAGTGTATATTAAAGAGTGGAGAGGTTGTTGTAGAAGTATTGGACAAACGGTCAGTTCCAGCAATATGATTTGACCTTACTAATACAATAGCGCATTCACAGGTGAGAGTGCTGTTAACTGTGTTTGAAAAGCCAATAGAAACTCATGAAACTAAGTTATTGCAGGACACATAGCTTGAAATTTCTCCTGACTGTCTGTTAACGAGGTCACAAAGTCACTAGCTGAAACAAGAGGGATAAAAGAGTGCAGATACGAAAGTTGAAAGTAAATTAGCAAAGATCTGATTTGATCAACTGGTTGACGCAAAACAGGAGCAGGTCAATGACAGAGCAGATATCCTCAGTTCAGAGAAATTAACTGAATTATAGCAGAATGATGAGAACCCAGAGAAATTGTATCATAAAGTCAATGGAAGAAAAATCTAAATATATCTAAATCTAAACGGATGTACATGGGATAGTGTAGGTTAGATGGGCTTCAGATTGTTATGATAGGTCGGTGCAAAATCGAGGGGCGAAGGGCCTGTGCTGAGCTGCAATGTTATATGTTCTATATGTTCTATGTATTCTGGTGTATGACTATCTTAAAAAATGATATTTCAACAAGGAGAGGGAGAACATCACGTATCCAAGCAGATGAGAAATGGACACATGCTCCTTAAATCGTATTGAGAGTGGATTATAGAAATGGTTGTGGTGCATTAACTACCATAACGGGACATTTATGGGGAAATATAAATTCAAGCAAATTTCCAGAAACAGTGTTACTGGCCTGGATTACACAAGCATGTCTTGAATTTTGCCAGACATGACATACGGCTAGTAAAACCCGCGCCGTTATTTCCCTTTGGAATGTGACGATGCTGCTCTTTTAACAAGATAATGCAGTCATTGTTTTCTTCTTCAGGGAGGACATAAACGACACAGACTCTGAAGAAATGAAGGCTGAAAGGTTTTAGTGTCAGTTTGATAACAGCTGACACATACTGTCGCAGGCAATACGATTTCAACGTGTGTAAAGTGAAGATATAGTGTCAGACGAAGAGTGAAGAATTTGTGGTTGGAGAAGAGGATAAACTCTCTGCTCCAGGAATGTAATTTGTCCTTTCCAGTGATATAACTCCTTCACTGGTCGGAGTGCTTCCTACTATGGTTGAAAAAGCCATTGGTAACTCAGGAAACTTAACAATTGTGGATCACATAACCTGGACTTTTTCCTGCCTATGTGATAACGAGGTCATAAATTCATCAGGCGAAACAGGAGAGATAAAAGATTACAAATAAGAAAATAATGGAAGTAGCAGAGATCATGCTTCATCAGATTGTTGAGATAAACCAGGAGCAGATATTACAATGCAGACATCTTTGACTCAGATAAATTAACTGAGTTACAGCAGAAAGATGAAACTTTAAAGCAATTGTATCAAATGGCAGACACAGAGAAGGAATCTGAATGTATCCTTGAATGTTATCATCCTAAAATGATGGCTTAATGAGGAAACATTGAGAATCATCTATTCAGGCAGATGAAAAATGGGCAGAAATTCATCAAATCGTGATGCCAGTGGGGTATAGAAAGGAAGTGTTACGAATGACGCATGAACAGCCATTTGGAAGTCATTTCAGAGTGAGGAAAATACAAGCTAAAATCCAAAACATTTTACGGGCCAGGTCTGTACAAGGATGTCGTTGAGTTTTACCAGACATGTCATACCTGTCGAGTAATTAGAAAACCACAAGCGGTGACAAAACCTGCACCTTTAATATATTTTCCTGCATTTGAGTAACCTTTTAGCAGAATCTTAGTTGATTGTGTAGGTCTCATACATCAAACTAAAAATTGGAAGCAGTCGTTGTCATCTCTAGTGTCTGTGTCCACGAGAATTTGATAGGCTGTCCCATTCCGTACTGTCACAGCTAAAAGGATTATAGAGGAAATACTCAAATGTTTAACGAGATATGGACGATTGAGAGACATACAAACAGATCAAAGTTCATAGTTAGCATCAAAATTATTCAACGAAGTCATAGACAGCAATGGTATAAAATAATTCAAATCTGCTGCATACCATTCAGAATCGCAGTGAGCACGAGAAAAGTGGCATCAGACAGAAAGAATCTGTTGAGGGCACATAGTCAAGACTATGCAGATGATTGGAATAAGGGAATTTTGTGCTTTTTGAGATCAGAGTAGTACGAACAAGAATCAACCAAATTCAGTATAATTGAAACGGTTTTGGGTCTGAAGTGAGTGGAACAGTTAAAAACGATTGAGAAATTAGTAAGTCAAAAATAAGAGACCACATACTTGCACTTTGTGTCAAATCTTAAGGCACGATTAAAGAGAGATTGGAAGTTGGCTAGACAACATGTGAAAGTATCACAGCAAGCAATGAAGCACGAAGCAGACAAGAAATAAATAAAAATCAAATTTTAATATCGGCAACAATGTCTTGGTGCCACTTCAAGTGATACTTGAATCTTTAAAAGTAAGGTTTGGTGGACCTTTTCAAAACTGCAGGTGAATTTGAGGTCGGGGTGGAAGGTTTTGGTAAAGTGAATTTGAGGTCGGGGTGGAAGGTGTTGGTAAAGTGAATTTGAGGTCGGGGTGGAAGATATCGGCGCTGTATCGGCGCTGCCACGTGCTCCCACGAGGAGGCATCCACTTTACCAACACCTTCCACCCCGACCTCAAATTCAAATGGACCGTCTCAGACTCCTCCCTCCACTTCCTCGACCTTTCCATTTCTATCTCGGGCGACCGAATCAACACGGACATTTATTATAAACCGACCGACTCCCACAGATACCTAGACTGCACCTCCTCCCACTCTGCCCCCTGTAAAAACGCCATCCCATATTCCCAATTACTTCGTCTCCGCCGCATCTGCTCCCAGGATGACCAGTTCCAATACCGTACAACCCAGATGGCCTCCTTCTTCAAGGACCGCAATTTCCCCCCAGACTTGGTCAACGATGCCCTCCACCGCATCTCTTCCACTTCCCGCTCCTCCGCCCTTGAGCCCCGCCCCTCCAACCGCCACCAGGACAGAACCCCACTGGTCCCCCTCAACACCTCACCAACCTCCATGTACAGCATATCATCCGCCGTCATTTCCGCCACCTCCAAACGGAACCCACCACCAGGAATATATTTCCCTCCCCACCCCTATCAGCGTTCCGAA
>NW_025214161.1:21932-26059 GCF_004010195.1 Chiloscyllium plagiosum | reverse complement strand
CCACCCCACTCCGGCCTATCACCCTCACCTTGACCTCCTTCCACCTATCGCGTTTCCAACGCCCCTCCCCCAAGTCCCTCCTTCCTACCTTTTATCTTAGCCTGCTGGACACACTTTCCTCATTCCTGAAGAAGGGCTTATGCCGGAAACGTCGATTTTCCTGTTCCTTGGATGCTGCCTGACCTGCTGCACTTTGCCAGTAACACATTTTCAGCTTTATTAATTTAAAGTCGTGCAATTTGGTATAAAAAACGCGCCAGCCACCTTTGAGAGACGAATAAGGTTGCCAGGTTGACCAACTGTGTCATTTATATTAATGGCTGGTGATTTTTAGTCACAAATGGAAGGAATATGTACAACATTTATCAGACTTGTTTGATCGACTTCAGAAGACATGTGTGTTGATAAATCACATTGTAAGGGCATTTGCCAAAGCCAAATTATCTTCCTGTGCCATGTTATTCGACACAGGCACAATCCCATACCGTTGACAAAAAGTGCAGCACGACAGTTCCTTGGTTTGAGTGAATTGTATCGAAAATTTGTCCCAATATTTCGCAGTGTGGCTGCTCCACTCGCTGAATTGCGAAAGAAAGACGGTTTCGTGGACAGCAGACTATCACTAAGTGCTTCACAGAACTAACCCCTCCCCTGATACTCGCCAAATCTAATAATGCAAAGCCATTCAAAGTGGCTATCGAGGCAAGTGTCAGTGTGGTGCTCTTGCAAGAAGTTGATGAGAAGATGCAGCGTCTTATCGGGTATTACTTGAGGAAGTTGAAAATTCATTAGCAAAAATATTCAACGTTTGAGAAGGAATCTTTGAGCGTGGTGGTGAAATTACAGCTTATCAGTGTTGATGTTATCAGCAACATATCTGAGACAGTCATCGAAACTGATCATAACCCATTGAGGTTTGTGGCGAAATTTAAGTACAAAAAAGCCAGTTTGTTGAGATGGAGCTTGTTGTCATTGCAATTCAATTTGAAAAATGTGTGCGCGGCAGAAAGCGAAAAGGCTGATTCATTGTCGAGACTCGAATGAGAAGTGGAAGCATTTGGTGGCAGGAATACCACAGGCTGAAACGGAATATAGTTGTGCATGTTTGTACATTTATAGTCAATGCAATGAAAATTAGTATTTTGCAGTACAAACAATCTTGAAGGTGTTTTAAATGAAGCCATGTTTGGATATTGATCGTTCATTTATTTTTAAGTGGGGAGGTGTGACGAAGCTGCTTCTTTAACAAGGTTATGCAGTCCTTGATTTTTTTTTCAGAGAGGCCGCAAACAACACCGACTCCGCAAAAACTGGAGGTTGAAGGGTTTTAGGCCAATTTGATAACACATAACAAATACTGCCTCAGGTAGAAGGCTTTCAAGTTAAAAATAACAGTTGTGCAATGAAAGGGGAGTGGCCAATTCTCCAATATCACTGGTTGTCTTTTTTTTTTAGCAGTCGTGTGTAGAAAGGCTGCTGGACTCACAGAAGCAGGTACTGGCTGGTATTCTCTCTCTCTGACTTCGATGCAGTCAGACCTTGTTTGCCTTTCCCTTTTGTGCCAAGAAATATTTATGTGAATTGTTGCAACGATCTGTCACAGAATTATTAACTTGGGATAGTCTGTTGGGTTTTCAGGGAGGACAGGTTATTTGGTAATCCATTTTCCGTTCTTTGTGCTTCGTTCAGGAATGTTGTCAGTAAATTTGATTTTACTGAAAACTAAGTGGTTTGACGAACTGGTTCTCCCCTGGAATACTGACTTTAAAGCTACTTAAAACAACGAGCAAAGTTATGGTCTAGCAACCTTCTTGAAATGTTCTGAGAGTTCTGCCTTGAACAAAACAGGAGTTACTCAATTGTTTCACAAGATATGGATTACGCACAAAAATAAAATCAGAAAAAGTTACAAAAATTACATAAAAATTATTCAAGGAAGTTATGGACAGTTTTGTAATAAAAGAATTCAAATCCACTGCATACCATCCAGAATCGCAATAAGAACTCGAAAAGTGGCGTCAGATATTAAAGACAATGCTGAGGTTTTATCGTCAAGACTAACCAGATGACTGAGTTAAAGTAGTCCCTTTTTTATACTTGTTGTGATTAGAGTTGCACCAAATGACTCGACCAAATTCACTCAAGTTGAATCAGTTTTTGGATAAAAATTGAGAGGACCATTAAAATTGATTAAGCAGAAATTGATAATTCAGAATTCAGACCCCACATATTTGGACGATGTGTCAGATTTTCAGGAATGATTAAGTAGCGGGAGGAGTTGGCTAGACATTATTTAAAATGAGCACAGCATTCAATAAATCGGGAAGCGTAAAAGCGATCAAAAACTCACAATTGTGTTTTCGCAGATAAGATGTAGGGTTACTTTTAGTGATGGGTGAACCTTTTAAATCAACGTTTAGTGCACCTCACCAAGGCGAAAGGATTATGAGTGAGGTGAACTATTTGATAAGAACTCCACAGAGAGTCTTTCACAAAGTGTGTCATGTGATGATAGTTATAAAGTTGAAGATGATTCCTGTACCTTTAAGAGACAGTGAAGGCTATTTTGGCAGTCAGAGTTTGCAGGCAACTGTTATGTTACTGGAGAAAGTGAGGGCTGCAGATGCTGGAGATCAGAGCTGAAAATGTGATGCTGGAAAAGCGCAGCAGGTCGATTCTCCTGTTCCTTGGATGCTGCCTGACCTGCTGCGCTTTTTCAGCAACACATTTTCAACTGTCATGTTACTGACTTGCAGTCTCATTATGTAATGGAAAGTTGAAAATATGTAAAGTTGGCCAAAAATTAGATATCTCAGTTGTTCTGACTACCATTTGAATTAAAACAATCAGTTTAAATTATGCCTTAGGATACGAAAACCCAATCGAATTTAAATTTTGCTCGTTTGACAGCATTGAACCAATGAGACGATCCGATGTTTGGGTATGAAAAAAGGAAGTTTGGACCGTTGGTCAGAAAGAGCGCCAACTGCAACCAAAAGACTGGTATTCACCACATTCTCTGTAAAATACACATTTTTAATGTGAAACATCTTTGTTACATAAGACCGAAGACAACCCATGGAGATCTACAAACGGAGAAAAATTGATGGCGGAGAGGACAGCCACTGGCTGCTTTTGAAATGTAAGTTGATGTAAACTTAATAGAGGCTTTATTCGATCAGTGTATTGTTATAGAGTGGAAGGTTGATAAACAATCTTTAAGAGAGAGGAGGCTTAGGGTTACAAATAGTTGTTTCATATTGACTTTTAGACTTTCAGTTTTTTTTTGATAAATAGTAGAATTTACCTAATTAGCAGAATGTTTTAGCGCCGAATTGTAAGAAAAGACAATTGGAGGAAAGCCAATGGAGGCTGTGATATTGAACATAACACAGAGTAATGAAACAAGTTCAGAGGAATTATGAATTGGACATTCCTCACATTCAATTGGACAATGAAGAAGTTGTCAAACATTGGGGAAAATTATTGAGTTACCTTCCAGAGAAAATGGAACTGATGTGAAGGAGTTATTACTGTCGCTTTGGCTGACATATGGAAATTGTTACCAAATTTTAGTAATATGTATGCTCCATTCACTGAATTATAGAAGAAAGGTAAGAAATGTTAAAATACAGCCAACCGTCAGAAGTCAGTTGGCAGCCTGAAAGTTGTGCTCACCTTTGCCACAGTATTTGTCATGCAACATTTTAGAAACATGGGATTGCGATATCATAGCAATTACAGAAACATGGCTCAGGGATGGGCAGGCCTGGCAGCTTAATGTTTTAGGATACAAATGCTACAGGAAAGATAGAAAGTGATACAAAAGAGGAGGGAGAGCGGCGTTTTTGATTAGGGATAGCTTTACATCTGTGCTGAGGGAGGATATTCCTGGAAATACATCCAGGGAAGTTATTTGGGTAGAGCTGAGAAGTAAGAAAACGATGAAAACCGGATTGGGATTGTATTATAGACCCCCAGTAGTAAGAGCGAAATTGAGAAACAAATTTGGAAGGAGATGTCAGCTATTTTAAGAATAATAGGATGGTTATGGTAGGGAATTTTAACTTTCCAAACACAGACTGGGAATGCTATACTGTTAAGGGTTTAGATGGAGAGGAATTTGT
>NW_025214161.1:3965-21515 GCF_004010195.1 Chiloscyllium plagiosum | reverse complement strand
CTTTTGACAAGAACCCACATGGAAGACTCATTCTGATAATTAAGATGAATGGAATCCACGGGGACATGGCCGTTTGGATTGACAATTGGGCTGTCCGTAGAAGGCAGAAAGTAATGGTGGAATGTTGCCTTTCCGGCTGGAGGTCCGTGACTAATGGTTTTCTCAAAAGATCCGTACAAGGACCTCTATTTTCTGTTGTATGTAAATGAATTAGATTAAAATGTACATGAGTCGGTGAGTACATTTGCAGACGATACAAAGATCGGTAGAGTTGTGGATAGTACAGAATTTTGTCAAAGGATACAGGGGATATATATCAGTTGCATATATTGGCAGAGTCATGGCAGACATAGTTTAATCTGGATGAGTATGAGGTGCGGCAATTTGGGAGATCAAACCTTATGGAAAAGCATGCAGTTAATAGCAGCACTCAGAACAGCATTGGTGTATAGAAGGAACTTAGGATCCAAGATCTTTGCTCCCTGAAAGTGGTCATGCAAGTAGATAGGTGATAAATTAGTCATACGGTGTGCTTGCCTTGATTGGACAGGGAAATGAGTTCAAAGTTCAATATGTCATGTTGCAGCTTTCTAGGACTTTGGTGAGACCACACTTAGAGTGCGTTCAATTGTGGTCGCCACATTACACGAAGGATTTGGTTGCTTTGGCGAGGGTGCAGATGAGATTTACCAAGATGCTGCTTGGATTACCGCGTTTGATCGATAAGGAGAGGTGAGCAAAATCTCAGATTCTTTTCTCTTGAAGAGAAGAGACTGAAAAGGGACTAGATAGATATCTGTAAAAATATGAGATGACGAGATGGGGTTAACACACAGAATCTTTTCCCCAGAATAGAAAAGCTCTGTGCTAAGAAGCAGAAGGTGAGGGTGAACGTTCACAGGAGACGTGGTGGGCATGTTTGTAAAACAGAATTGGTAGGATTCTGAAATGTACTGGCAGGGATGGTGGTGGAGGCAGTAGCGGTTAGCGTACTTAGGGGACGTTTAGATAAGCACATGAATATGTAAGGAATTGATAGACATGAAGCAAGGACAGACATAAGGGATTAGTTCCGCTTAGTGTCATGATTGGCACAACATTATGGGCTGATGAGCCCATTAGTGTGCTGTGCAGTTCTGTGTCCTGTATCAGTGGTAACAACAGTGCAGCGGATAGAATCAAATTTATAGAGAGAGCAGATCAGAGCAACACTCAGTCGTGTTGGTCTGGAGTGACATGTAATGACGAGCAGGTCGGGGAAAATACGGTGGTATTCTTCTGGAGTCAGATGTAGAGACAGAGTATGCCATTGGTTCTCACTGTGCTGTGGGTCGAGCGTCATAGGATGACACAGTTAAAAAACAGAACCTTTGCTCCAACTCGACAATGCCGAAAAGACATCCGAAATTTATCGAACCACATTTAGCAGCATTTGACCCATAAATGCTTCCGATTCAAATCCACAACCAGATGCCTTTTAAATTTTATAATTTTTGCAATCTTTTACAAATCCTCCGGCAGTTCATTTCGCGCATGCCCCATCCTCGAGGCGAAAGGAATTTGCCCCTCAAATCTCGTTTAAACCGTTCCCCTCTCAGCCTGAAACAAAGACTTTGGTCTCACCTACCGTGGAGAAAAGGCACACACTTTGCACCCTACCCATGCCCTTCATGATATTTTAAACTTTTATAAGGTCACCCATCGGCTCCAGGGGACAGGAAATTTCGGCCTCTTGAGACTGATGCTCAACGGCAAACCCGCCAAAAGTGACGATGTACTTATAAATGTTTTGTGGTACCCACAGGGCTGTGGGTTTGGAGTTATAAACAGAGACAGATCAGACGAGTAGGAACTGCAGTTCTGTGGACTGGAGTCACGTAGAATCACAGTGGGTCAATGATAGCCACAGTTCTGTGGGTCTGGAGTCACGTATGGAGAGAACTTAAGTTGGTGGTAATCACCGTGTTCAGCTTCTGGAGTCACGTGCAGAAACAGAGTAGATCATTTCGAAGCAATTTTTTCCCACTGTTTTACTTACTGAGACAGAGTTGGTCAACAGTGCACTCAGTGCTATGGCCCTGTAGTCCCAGAGCAGGTCAGTCACAACCACAGTGCTGTCAGTCTGAAGTAAACTGTGCAGACAGCGCGGGTGGGTACTAACCACATTACTGTGGGTCTGAGTCAAATGCAGGTACAGTGCAAATGAGTGGTAACCAAAGCACTATGTGTTGGGACTTATACGGAGAGAAGGAGCAGGTCACTGGAAATCACATTGTGGTGTTGCTTGACTGACATTTGTAGATAGAGCAGTTCATAAATAACAATTATGCTCTCCTTTTGGTGTCACATGCAGAGCCAGAGTCGAACAGTGGTACCCACAGTGCTGTGAGTTCAGATACACAGAGACAAAGCACACAATGGTAACGACGATGCCGTGGGTCTGGAGACATGTACTGAGCAGTTCAGTGGTAGTCACCGGGCTGTGGGTCTGGAGTCACATTAAGAGATAGGGAAGATCAGTATATTGACAGAGCTGTTGGTCTGAATTCAGATTAGTGATAGAGCAGATTAGTGATAAACAGATTGTTATGGATCTGGAGTTACATAGAGTTTGTGCAGTTGACTGATAACCACAGTGCTTTTGGTTTTGAGTCAAATGCAGAGTGAAAACAGGTCAGGGAAAATCATTGTGCCGTTGTTCTGGAAGGAGATGTTGAGACAGAGTAGATCAGTAGTACCCATAGTGACGTGGATCTGCAGTCATCGTTCATAGAAATGTACAACATAGAAACAGAACCTTTCGTCACCCATGACGACCAGATCGCCTAAATCTATCGAATGACATGTGCCAATATCCCTCCAAACCCCTCTTATTTAAAATCTCACTCAGATGTCTTTTAAATGTTATAATTGTAGCAGACTCTAACACTTGCTCCGCCAATTCTTTTCATGGTCGCACCACACTGTGAGTGAAAAACATGCCATATAGGTTTCAACTCCAATAACCTGGGGTAAAGACATGGACTATTCACCATAACCATGCCTCTCATGTTTTTATAAGCCTCTGTAAGCTTCCCCCGAAGCCTCTGACACTCCAGAAAACAAAGCAACATCAGTGCCGTTGTGTGTCTGGAGTCATATGTAAAGGGAAAACGTACTATTGGTAACCACAATATTGTGGGTGTGTAGGCGCGTAAACAGACACAGAACGTCAGCGGTAATCATAGTGCTGGGAGGCAGGCGTCACTTGTGGAGACAAAATAGGGGGTAGCAAACAAAATGTTGCCGTTCTGGAGTCAATTGCTGACAGATATCCGTCCCTCAGAGTTATTCGGGGATTCTGACGAAGTTTTGCACAATGACCTTCAGTAGATTACCATTAAGCAACTATTCCTTCCACAATTTTAATGAATTCAAATTTGTCCATCTGTCTCAATGCCGTTCGAATCTACATCTCATAAGGTTTTCAGTGAAACGTCTGGAGGAGCTCAGCACGTTTTGTTTGTTCCCTACATCATAATATTACAAGAAGAAGTGTCACTCTTTTTCACACCAGAGATTTTAGACCAATAACACAGATTCTACAAGGGAGTTAATGAATGTAAACTGGATTGATAGGGGGCATTTTGCAGAAAATAATCAAGGCAGCAAAAGCAATGCTGGCTTCAAATCTTGGGACTAGAAAATGAGGGCACAGAAGTTCTGGTTCGATTTCACAAAGCTCTGCTGACGCACGATTTGGACTACTGTGAGCAGATATGTGAACCGGATCTCCAGAAATGTAATATTGACATTGGAGCAAGTAAATTGCATGCGACAAGAATGACGTCTGCACTTCATGGGTTATGTTATCAGGAGGCCTGCATTCTCTTGAATTTAGAAGGTTAAGGGGTGACATAATTGATGTGTTCAATGGGTGATCAGTAAACGGCAGTGTATACAAAAATATTGTGATGTAGGTCCATCGAGTCGATTACGACCCGCTGAAGGACATCTGGACCAGACGACATCTTCAACCTCCCCCTTTACACTTGGATTCCCCATGGCTAATGCAACAATGCAGCCCATCTCCAAAATGTGGGAGGGAACCAGAGAAATCAGAGGAAAGCAATCAGTCATGAGGTGAATGCGAAAAATCCACACAGCCAGTTGTGCATGCGTGAAATCAAGTCTGTGTCCTGGTGGTGTGAGACAATAATGCTAACTACTGAGCTATTGTGCTGCGTAATGAACGAATTTGAGGTGACGTCAATATTCTTGCGGCTGACATGATATAATATAATATAATACAATAACAAAATACAATGATATAATATGGATGTCGGTTTGCTCGCTGAGCTGGAAGGATCGTATCCAGATGTTTCGTCACCATACTAGGTAATATCTTCAGTGAGCCTCTGAATGATTCTCCATTCGGAGGCTCTCTGAAGATGTTACCTAGCATGGTGACGAAACGTCTGAAAAGAACCTTCCAGCTCAGCGAACAAACCTATACTCAGAACGTCAACCTGAGCTACAAACGTTCGCAAGACTCGCCCTGATGCAATTTAATGATATAATATAGTATAATGTAATATGACATGACATAATGTAAGACAAGGTAATATAGTATAACATAATGTTACCTTCTTTATTTCTCCAGTTTTGACCTCCTCATCTGAGGAAGAATGTTCATGGAGTCAGTTCATTAAAGGTGCACCAAACTGATTCCTGAGTTGGTGGGACTTTTCTATGAAGAACGATGTGATCAGTTTGGATAATCTTCTCTGTGGCTCGGACTTAAGCGGCAGAGAGTGGGAATTCTCAGAAAATCAGGTCATGACCTCATTGGATTGCAGAACAAGTCTCGAGGGGGCTCAATGTCCTGAATCTAATAAATTTTAATAAGACTATGTTGGTTGAAAGCAGAAAAGGATGTTCCCGATAACCAAAGGACTTCTGAAACAAATGGGGTCTCAGTCTAAGGCAAACAAGTAAGGCCATTTTCGACCGAGGCACGGGAACTTTCCTGGCCCATGAGTGGGGAGACTGTGGAATTATCTACTGCTGAAAGCAGTGATGGAAAAAACATTGAACTTTTTGTTTGAAAATAGTTTGATATGGTTCTTGGAGCTCAATTGATCAAAGTGTACGGGGATAAAGCAGTAACAGGGATTGTGTATAACGATCAGCCAAGGTCACATTGAATGGTGTAGCAGTCTCGAATGGTTGAATGATTTATTCCTGCTCATAGTTTCTATGTTTCTCTGTGAAACGAATAATGCTGTGATTCAATCGTGAAAAGCTGAATTAATTAGTTCCAAGCAGACAGAATGGCAACCGACAATCAATCTGTTCCGTGAAATTGGTAAATATTTGACAAGATGAAATAACATACTGACAACATAAGGTGAAAGTTTCAGAAACTAATAAAAAGTGACATAGCATGTGGACAGCTTTGACTAGGTACATCATTTAATATCTGTTAACGGAGCAAGGAACAATATTCCGATTCATCTTGTTAGAATGTCAGCAAGAAGGGATTGACCCGTTTAAGATTGTCAGCAACAGAGGTGGGAGTGAGAAGAAAAAAGCAGGGATGCACTTTTGAGGCTTTATAAGGCTCCAGTCAGATTCGTCCACATTTTGACGATTGTGAGCAATTTTGGTCCCGTATGTCAAGAACACTTGTCTCAGGAATAAAAAGGATTAACATGTGGGGAACGTGTTGGGACTGTAGGTCTACATAGTGCAGTGTGATGCGGGGGGTTGGGGGTGTGGGAGGGGCGATCTCATTGAAACTTATAGAATACTGAATGGCCGAAAACGAGTGAATTTTGGGAGATGTTTTCATTTGCAGGAGAGACCAGTTTCGGAGTGTACAGGCTTAGAGTGAAGTGAAGACCCTTTACCGCGGAGATAATAAAAGATTTCTTTCGCCACATCATTGTGAATCTGTGGAATTCATTGCAACAGGAGCCTGCGAAATTCAGGTCATTGAATATATTTAAGAAAGAGATTGATAGGTTCGCCATTGTTAATGGGAGCAAGAATTACTGGGAGAAGGCGAGGGATTTTTTGAGAACCTTACCAGCCATGATTGAATGGCAGAGCAGTCTCGATGGTCTCAATTTCGTATGGTCTTATGTTCCTTATCATCCATTTCTTCCAGAAAATTGGAAAAATTACATTATATGAGAGGATACGGACACAAATATAACACAACTCTAGTTAGCTTAAATTCTGTCATTTTTAACATGTTAAATTCTATCACAAAGAAAGTAACAACAAATACTTTAAACATTGACAATATCATCCAATACACTCAGCACAAATTTAGAGTAGATTTATTGGTAATGGCATATGTATTGTCATACAGTGAAAAGTATTGTTTTCCGTGCCATACAGAAAGGTCATATCATCAAAGAACAGTACAGTAACATAACAGAGTGCAGATTGCAAAGTTACAGCTTCAGACAAGCAGCAGAGGAAAATTAGCATGAGTATTTCAGAGGCCTGCTTAGAGGTTTGTTAGTAAAGTGTAAAACGTTGTTCATGAATCTGTTGGCACGTGAATTAAACATTTAAATATTCTGACCGTCGGAATAGGATGGAAGGCAGTATAACCTGGGCAATAGAGTCAAACTATTTGGGTATTTATATTGCCATGTTATTACAGAATAATCGACTAAACGAGAAAACAGACTATTGCTCAGATTCAGCAGTTAAAAGTCGATCTCTGCTGTGGTACTGCAGAACTTCCTGCCTGCCTGAGACTTGATTCGATTTTTGTACCCAAAGTGTCTGCCTGGACAGCTCGGTGAGGTAACGTTGACACTTGTGCCACAACCTTCTGAAGCAGTACGTATCAATGAATACTGGACACACGCAAAACCGTGCCAGGAGTCGAGTGCTGCTGCTGTTGCCCGGGATTTCCCCTGTGCCATAAAGAAACTGGAAGAGCTCCAACGGTAATCGTATAAGCAACGATAGCATCTTGAGAGGGTTAAAGAGCAAAATATAATATACAGCAGAGACCCTTTGGCACATTGTCCTTCCAAAACAAAATACGAACTCCAGCAGACCCCCTTTCCCACTTGACCGAGAGCCATTACTGTTCAGACGTTTCAAGTGGCTCATCCAAGTGCACTTTCTGGTAATGAAGCTTCCCTTCCCAATTATCAACCCAGGCAGGGCATTGCAGACTCACCACCATCCTGTGTTTGAAAACAGTATTTTGAACTCCCCTCTGTACCCCTGCCTTTCACTTTAAAATGGTGGCCTAATGCGATTAAACGTTCGGCGAAGGAGACTAGCTGTTTTCTCATCTTGTCCATGCCGCTCATGTATTTCGCTCTTGCCCTCACTCGACCTTCTCTGCTTCTCACAAAACAAACTGAGCTTCTCCAGCACTCTGCATTGCAGAACCTGATCACGCTGGAAAATTTTCTCTACTGATGGGCAGGATATGATTTCTCTGGTGAAATCATATCCTGCCCATAACAAGTGAAAAAGAACAACTGGCAAAGCAGATGGCACTTGAATCCGGAGTGGCTATATTGGAGGGAGGGGAGTGTTGCAGGTAGGCTTTTAACACTTCTTTTCAAGGTACTTGGTTTCACCGCACTGAGCCTAACCATTGCCCACTGATGCGAATTCGCCTGTTCTCTGTTTGTGAACTGTCATTTAACAAGTCGAGAGCTCGCAGAGAAGTGCGGATGGTGCTGCTCCTTGCCAAGAATTTCAGAGATTATTCACTACAGAGTCTCCGAACCGCAGAATGGAACTCCTGTTTTTCATCGATCTCACTGGGATATTGCGGACGTTTTGTAGGTGTTAATGAAAGCTGTGCTCTTGCTCCTTGGAACGTGGCCTTTTGAGGAGGCGAACACTGATAGCAGGAGGCTGAAAGGTAAGTAAATAGCCACAGGTGGATGCATCCATCAGTAACTGATGTGAAGGATTCTTGACAAAGTGAAGACAGCATTCATCATTTCCAGCCAGGCCTGCTGCTGATTCCGCAGAAGAAGGGATAAAAGACAGAGTGAGAGTGTGAAATAAAGGTAGAGTGAGTAATGAGGGAGTAAGAGAGAGGGATAATGGAGATTGAGAAAGGAAGAGGAGAGAAGGGAAGCGACATGAAATGCAATAAATAAATGTATTACAGAGAAAAATGGAGATGGAGACAGGAATGATGGACAAAGAGAAACAGTTAAGGTGTTAGAGAGAGAGTAATGAGGAAGGCAGAATGTAGATAAAAGGGGTTAGAAAGCGAAATAGACAAGGTAGAATAATGAAAAGCTGAGAGAAAACAGAGATAGGCGTTGCAGTATAATAGACAACAGAGAGAGAATTGTGGTTGAGAAAGAGAATAATGGGCTACAGAGAAAGAAGGTGAAAAGGTTTGAGAGATTTTAAAAAAAAAACAGGCAGAGAAGAATGAGAGAGAGGGAAACCTGCATGGAAAAAAAAGAATTGTAAAATAATTGATATTGAGTAATGATTGTGAGAGTGTTTGAATAAAAACGTCAGAAAAAGACGAAAACAGGTATTGAATGACAACAGCGAGGGAACAGAAATAGCAGCGGTCGCGATAGTAATTGAGACTGAGAGATTGATGGGGAGAGAGAGAGATAAGAATAACATGTGAACAAAAATCAACTCACAGATAGAGAGAGAGAGAGAGAGAACCTCCATGTGATCTGTTTGTTGACTTACGTTCTTCTGCCATCGTCAGGATCCTTGCTTCTTCAGTCATGTCTAAATGCTTGCACTAAGTTAGCAGTTTCACGGACAGTTCTCGAGATTGGAGCAAGACAAAGTCGGGAGGGCAGAAGGACATCCAACGTACAGGTCCGTCTGAAACCACAGCACCATTGTATTCACTCACCCTCATTACTTTTCATTTGCAGGATATTGGTCTGCGATATTGACCGTTCCGCCGTTTGTTGGCAATCCCCAATTGTACCCCTTGAGGAGAGTGGGGCTGAACTCCTTCGCAGACTGCCTCAGTCCGTGTACCGCAGACAGACCAGCAATAAAATGCAGGGAGGCAGCGACGGGATTTTGTCTGAGTGACAGCGAATGAACAACAGTTAAGGTGTTAGAGAGAGAGTAATGAGGAAGGCAGAATGTAGATAAAAGGGGTTAGAAAGCGAAATAGACAAGGTAGAATAATGAAAAGCTGAGAGAAAACAGAGATAGGCGTTGCAGTATAATGAACAACAGAGAGAGAATTGTGGTTGAGAAAGAGAATAATGAGGTACAGAGAAAGAAGGTGAAAAGGTTTGAGAGATTAAAAAAAAAACAGGCAGAGAAGAATGAGAGAGAGGGAAACCTGAATGGAAAAAAAAGAATTGTAAAATAATTGATATTGAGCAATGATTGTGAGAGTGTTTGAATAAAAACGTCAGAAAAAGGCGAAAACAGGTATTGAATGACAACAGCGAGGGAACAAAAATAGCGGCGGTCGCGATAGTAATTGAGACTGAGTGATTGATGGGGGAGACAGAGAGATAAGAATAACATGTGAACAGAAAATCAACTCACAGATAGAGAGAGAGAGAGAGAGAACCTCCATGTGATCTGTTTGTTCACTTACGTTCTTCTGCCATCGTCAGGATCCTTGCTTCTTACAGTCATGTCTAAATGCTTGCACTAAGTTAGCAGTTTCACGGACAGTCCTCGAGATTGGAGCAAGACAAAGTCGGGAGGGCAGAAGGACATCCAACGTACAGGTCCATCTGAAACCACAGCACCATTGTATTCACTCACCCTCATTACTTTTCATTTGCAGGATATTGGTCTGCGATATTGACCGTTCCGCCGTTTGTTGGCAAACCCCAATTGTACCCCTTGAGGAGAGTGGGGCTGAACTCCTTCTCAGACTGCCTCAGTCCGTGTACCGCAGACAGACCAGCAATAAATTGGCAGGGAGGCAGCGAGGGGATTTTGTCTGAGTGACAGCGAATGAACAATCGACATATTTCACTCACACTTCATCCGATTCATTCATGGGATTTGGAAGGCGTTGTCAGACCGCAGTTATTGCTCTCTGTACTTGGCCCCGTGAGAAAGTGGCAGTGAGCTGCTTTCTTGAAATAATGCAGTCTATGTGCTCAGTGTAGATCGGTGATTCCATCAGGGAAGGACTTCCACAATTTTAATCCAGCCTCACTGAATAAATGGTGATATATTTCAAGTCAATATGGTGAATGGCTTGGAGGGGAAAGTACAGGGGTTAGTGATCAAATCCATCTGCTGCCCTTGTGCTTCTCGATGGAAATGAACGTGGGTTTCGAAGATGCTAACTAAGGAAATTTAGTAAATTTTTAGAGTGCGTCTTGTAGATGGTACACATTGCTACTGAGCATTGCTGGCCGAGAGAGTGGATATGTGTAGATGTTTTGCCAATCAAGTGGGCTTTATTGTCATGGACTCAGTCAAGATTCTTCACTGTAATTGCAGCTTCAAAAATCCAGACAGGTGGGTTTGACACTATTCACTTGTGCCTTGTCAATGATGAAACAATTTTGTGGCGAGTGGAGGTGGAGATGAGGAGCTGCAGGGTAAGGAGCTGAGAAAGGCGCAGCAGAATTCCTAAACTCTGAATCGCTATTTTGCCAGTATATTGAGCTAGCTGCTCTAATTTAGTTTTCGGTTCAATTTGAAGGAAGTCAATGTAAACAGATGACGCCAGGGGGTCGGGGGAATGGGGCGAGGGAGGTGTACAAGAATGATGCCTCGATTGAACATCAAGGGACAATGTTTAGATTCTCTCGTAATGTTAACCTTTAGAACATTGAAGGTTGGCAGGGAGTAATTCAGTTATGGTAACACCAATGATGTTCAAGCGGCGACAATTACTGAAGGAGTGAGAAGGAGGCCAACTCGGAAGATTATGAGTGGGCATAAGTGGTGAAGGCGTGAACGAAAACTTGAAAGATAATTGGGTTGATGAAAACCTCTGTATGAATGAGTGAGGGTGGGGGAGTTTAGCTGATGGGCAGTGTCAGCAGTGCGTCCGCATCACCTCCTACTTTTGATTCCAAGTCAAGACAACAAAGCTACATGTTGCCACTTTATTCTGTATCTGCACAGCATTTGTGCACGAGCTGGCAGTGTCCATGACTGTCTGTGTGTGTGAACGTCCATGTGTGTCTGAATGTGTGTGTGTGTGTTTGGAATTCCTTTGGTGTTATTTGTTATTGTAAATGTTGACATTTATGGCTATCTCTCCCTATGTGCTTGTGTTGTGTAAGTTTGCATATGTGGCTGTTTCCGTGAACCTTCCATTTCACGTGCGTGTCTGGGGCGTGTGGTGTGTTTTTTGTGTGTGTGTTTCAGTCACTGTGTTTATCTTTCTGTGTGCATTTATGATTCTATGCATGTGTATTTGTCTGTGTTTCTGTGTGCCTCTATGTCAGTGATTCAGTCTCTGTGTATTGGTGCATTCCTGTGTGTATCGATGATTTTGTTTTATTGTGCACCTCTATTCAATGGGTTTTCTGTAATCGAGTCAAAGAGACCTCAAGCATGGAGATATGCCCTTTGATCCAAACGGATCCATGCCGAAAAAAATGGCCATCCACGCTAACCCCATTTCCTTCAAACCTGGCCCATATACTTCTAATCCTTTTCCATCCATGTATTTGTACAAATGACTTTTAAACATTCTCAAACCCTGAGAAAAGGACTGTTTGCATTCACGCTATCCATTCCTCACATGACCTCTTAGACACCCATTCAGTCTCCTAAACGCGAATAAAAAAAGACCTTGCTTGTCTAACCTCTCCCAATAAAACAGACAACGGAAACCTGGCAGCATCCTTGAAAATTTTGATGCAGTCATTCCAGATTACTATCATCCTTCCTGCAGCAAGGTGACCAAAACCGAACACAATAGCCCTGATGAAGGGCCTTTGCCGGAAAAATAGATTTTAATGCTCCTCGGATGCTTCCTGAACTGCTGTGCTCTTCCAGCACCACTAATCCAGAATGTGGTTTCCAGCATCTGCAATCATTGTTTTTATCTAGTTCAATAATCAATGCCCTGTCGAATGAAGGCGAGTGTTCCAAAAGCCCTCTGCACTGCGCTGGCTACCTGTGACTCCCCTTTCAGAGAACTGTGCACCTGAAATCCAAAGTCCCTCTGTGGCAATCCGCTCCTTAAAGCCCGACTATTCACCATGAAACACAGACCTTGATTTGACTTTCCAAAATGCAAGACCACACACTTATCTATATTAACTATCATTTGCCATTTCTCGACCCACTTCCCATGATATCAAAGTTCTGCTTCCATTTCTGACAATCTTTCTCACCTTCCACCATACATTTTTTTTATTTTAGTGCCGTAGAACTTTGAACATGAAACAGCACAGGCCTTCCGGCCGTCAATGTTATGCCGACCTGTGAAACCCATCTGAAGCCCAATCAAACTCCACCATTCCATTTTTGTCCATATGAAAACGCAATGACAATGTAAATGCCCTTAAATTTGGCGAGTCCACTACTGTTGCAGGCAGTGCATTCCATGCCCCTACTACTATCGGAGTAAAGAAACTAACTCGGGCATCTGTCCTATATCTGTCAACCTTCAACTTAAAGCAATGCACCCTCTTGCGAGCGAACACCGTCTGAGGAAAACAAAGCACTCGCTGTCCACACGATCCAACCCTCTGATCATCTTATAAGTCTCTACCAAGTACCCCTCAGCTCTGCTCACCAGCGAAAACAGCCTCAAGTCCCTCAGAATTTCCTCGTAAGACCTTCCCTCCATACCAGGCAGCATCCTCGGAAATCTCCTCTGAAACCGTTCCCAAGCTTCTACATCTTTCCAATAATTCAGTGACCAGAACTCTCCATCATAATTCAAGTGCGGCTGCAAAAGGGTTTTGTACCGCGGCAGCACGACCTCATGGTTCTGAAACTCAATCCCTCTACTAATAAAAGCTGACAATCCAAATGCCTTCTAAACAACTGCATCAACGTGTGTGTCAACTTTCACGGATCTGTGGACATGGACACCGAGATGTCTCTGGTCATCTACACAACCATAAGCTGAGAACTCTGCATTGCTATTGCTCCTTCCAAACTTAAACACCCGACAATTTTCCTCATTAAATCCATTTGCAACTCTCAGCCCAGCTAGGCAGCGGACCTGAGAGCCTCTTAAACTAACAACATTCTTTTCCACTATCCACAACTCTACGGAAGGTAGATTCGTTAGCAGTTTTAACAACCCATTCTTCTGGGCCGTAATGCAGGTTGTTTATAAAAGGACAAGCAGCAGTGGACATAAAACAGATCCTCCATGTATAGCGCTAGTAAATGAACTCCAGGATGAACAATTCCCATCAACCTCCACCCTCTGTCTTCTTTCAGTCAGCTAACTTCAGATCCAGACCGCTAAACCACTCCCAATCACATGCCTCTATATTTTTCACAAGAGCCGACGGTAGGGCACCTAGTTAAAAGACTTATTTAAATGCATATGCACCACACTAACTGCTTTCCCCTCATGCACCTATTTTGTTGCCTTCTGAAAGAACTCAATCAGGTTTGTGAGGCACGGCCAATTTTTCACAAAGCCGTGTTGACTATCCCTATTCAGCTTATTCCTTTCCAGATGATTATGGATCCTCTCTCTTATAACCTTTTCCAACACATTAACCACAACCGAAGTCAGGTTCACTGCTCTCTCATTCCCAGAGTAGTCTCTACTCCCCTTCTTGAACAGGGGAAAAACATTTTCTATCCTCCAATCTTCTGGCACTGTTCCTGTGGAAAATGATGACATAAAGATTAAAGCAAATCTCCTTCCTGCCTTCCCAATGATTCCTATGATAAATCCCAACCGGCCCAGCGAGCTTATCAATTTTTACATTTGCGAGAATTGCTAACACCTCCTCCTTGTGAACCTTAATTTATCCAGACTCGTAGACTCTGTAGCAGTATTCTCCTCAATAACATCATCTTTGTCTGGTGTGAATACTGTCAAAAAAATATTCATTTTGCGCTTCCACTATCTCTTTGGAATTCACGCTGAACTTCCCAGGACTATTCTTGCTTGGCGCTCGTCTGACTCTCGTAATTCTTTTATTCCTCGGATAACGAGAGATAGTTTTAGGTTTATCCTTGATAATATCCGCCAACAACATTTCGTGTCTCCTCCTGGCTCTTCTAATCTATTCCTTTAGTTCTTGCTTTGCTAATTTGGAATTCACAAGTGCCCTAACTGATCATTCACATCACATTGCAACGTAATTCTTTTTCTTCCTCTTGATAAGACAGTCATGAGCTAACTTATTAATCATATCGTACACATTCCCATCCAAATCATTGATATTGATAACAAAGAGTAATGGGCCCAGCACCGATCTCTGAGGCACCTCACTGTTGTTTTGAGGATTAATCCATTGATGTGTGGGTCCAAGTCTCTCTCTCTCTCTCGCTCGCTCTCTTCCGCTCTCTCTGTTTGTCACTGTTGTATTGGAAACCATGTAATGCTGCCCTCTGCTGAGCCCACATGACATTGCACGATAAGAAGAATTCAACAAAGAGTGGGAATTGCTCAGTTTTCACGGTTGCCTCATTCATCCAATAATTTTTTTTTGTTTACAGATATCAATTCAATCTGTCCTTCGCAATATAATCAAAAAGAGTATTAACAGATTAAGATGGACATGGGCAATGATGATCGTCCCGCACCATTGTGTTCCCTCCAGGAGTTTTCAAAGATATCTCACTTAAAACCTGTGAGAATCCAACAGAAAACATTGCAAGTTACTGAAATGGTAATTACATTCATTTCAACTTTTCCAAAAATGTCGTCAAGCAGAAATGCTTGCATGTAGTTGCAGGGTAAATGCATGGTGATACGAATGATGCCCAAGGACAAATTATTTATTTAATGCAGAAAGAGTATAAGCACTTCAGCTCAAGGGCATGTTTCAGACTATGGTGTCTCCGTCCTTGGACCCTACGTCTCGTGTGTGTGTGTGCCTGTGTGTGCTTGTGTGTATATTTGTGTGTGTATGTGCATATCTGTGTCTGTGTTTTGTCGCCTGTGTGTGTATTTTTGTGGGTGTGCGTGCGTGTATGAGTGTGTGTGTGCATAATTCTGTGATTTTTGTGTTGGCGCACTTGTTTTTCTGACTGAATCCCTTATGTTTTTCGATGATGTCTGCCGCAGGCTGTGCAATGGCTTCAGAAATACCAAAATGGAGTGATTTCATCGCTTGAAGCACCACACAGTCAGACCTGCCCATGCCCCCACGCGCACGCTGATAAAGTAATATCGTGTGATGTAGATCGGAGTAAATTAAAGCTCGATAGAGTTTCTGCAATTCGACAAATTTGTCAATCTTGGCGTAGTAAGCCTGATAAATTGCAGACTGGAATTGAAGCGAAATCACTTAACACAGAGAACTGTTTCCTGTCAGGCTACCAGACTCATTCCGAGAGAACTGAAGTGTGTCCGCAGCCCCTCAGTCCTACAGGTGATGTCATATTCCTGAAGAGACTGACCACACCTTCATTTACAAGTAGGCAATTCGATATGTGACCTAAACGCCAGGAATGAATAGAATGTTTCTCGTTCTTATAGTGGTTAGTAAACCGATCTGTAAGGTGATAATCTAAGATTCAATTCCCTGAAGAGGCAAGTGTAATGATTTCATTTAAACAATGAAAACAGCGACATTGGAAGTAAATTTTGATCTGGAAATCTTGCCCACAACGATTGCCCACTGGGGACAGACACGGGAAGTTTCTGTTCGAATCAGACACAGCAGGCCGAATCAATAGCCTGAGAGGAAGGGTAAGCCGCTTCAAATTCCAGAGGACATCTCCGTGAGCGTTTTCACACTTGCCTGAATCGGAATTTTTGGAAATCCAACGAGCAGATCCGTTGAATTCACGACCATTTGCTGGAGCACGATCGTAATGAACCGAGAGTCACCGCCATTTCGAGTTAATGTTGAGCAATCGGGCAGAATTCACGCATAATCTGACAGTTATCGAAAATCTAATAAACAATGACAGGGACATGACAGAGTAAACCAATTGTAACGTCTACTGCCACTTTTTTTTCTTTTTATTTACTCTTAGATGGTAACCGTTCATTATCCTGTCACTTACATACCTAAATTCAGTTCCTTAACTTCTTTCATTCGTATTAAATTATTAGAGAAAGCATTCCAAGTCCCATCCTGAAAAAGAGTTAAATACATGGACATAATCCGTCAGGAGTGCAAAAAGTAACAGGGACCTGAGCGCTGAGTGAATTTTAACCTAGTGTACAACACCAGAGACTTTGAAATAAACTCTATCATACGCACTGACAGCCGGTAAGATACAGAGACAGAATGAATCCCGCAATGAGTGCATGTCCAGAAACAGAATCCCAGACTCCCAGGCATTCATGAATCTGACAGTGAGAGACATGGAGAAATCCTTAGTCAAGTACAGAAGCAGGCACTGGATAATGCAGGAGGAATTCTATATTCGCTTGTACTACCTGAGATTGAGAGAAATGGGCACAACCTGCTGCACTTGTTAACGCACAAGACAGTTTTCGCGAATGCCAAACAAAACCCGTTGAATTAATGTCTGAATCTCTACTTTTCGATTGTAATATAGCTCAGACATCGAAGGGAAAACAGTATTTAACGATATTACAACTTGTCCTTGACTGGACAAAGTGTCCCAGAGATCTTTGGTCATCCCTGCATTTGACAAAAGGGCCCCATTTACGTCATCAGTCAATATGTGGATTCGCTTCTCTACTTTGTAACCTGCATTGTTAAGGACTGCGAGGACATTTATTGCCCGGAATTTAGGACTCTGACAGAATTGTTCAAGTTTACATTTGATTTCAGTATTAAAGAAACAAGCCAGTTTGACCTTAGGCTGTGTGGGTATATCTATTCTATTAATGCAATTATCAGAGTCAAGCAGCAGAAATTTAACGGTTGCAAATTTTGTCCACCAGGTTTTTTCAGAGATGTAACAACATTTCTGACGGATTTCTTAGAACGTGGCTGATATTACATGAGACAATGTAATTCACAATCAGAACTGAGGGCTAGTCCAGTCAGTTCACAGTGACAAAAATTTGCAGAGAGCGAGAGAATACAATAAAATAAGAAACTTTAACGTTCATAGGAGACGTGATGGGCAGGTTTGTGAAACAGAATGTGATAGGATTTTGGAATGCATAGGCAGGGATAGTGGTGGAGTCAGTAACGATTCGGGTACTTACGGGACGTTTAGATAAGCACATGAATATGGAAGGAATTGAGGGATATGAAGCAAGTTTAGACATAAGGGATTAGTTCCGCTTAGTGTCATGTTTGGCACAACATTATGGGCTGATGGGCCCATTAGTGTGATGTGCAGTTCTGTGTCCTGTATCAGTGGTAACAACAGTGCAGCGGATAGATTCAAATTTACAGACAGAGCAGATCAGTGCAACACTCAGTCGTGTTGGTCTGGAGTCACATGTAAGGACGAGCAAGTCAGGGGAAAATAAGGTGGTATGGTTCTGGAGTCAGATTTAGAGACAGA
>NW_025214161.1:0-3115 GCF_004010195.1 Chiloscyllium plagiosum | reverse complement strand
TCCAAGAAGGCGATTCGATATGTGACCTAAACGCCAGGATTGAAAAGAATGTTTCTCGTTCTTATAGTGGTTAGTAACCCGATCTGTAAGGTGGTAATCTAAGATTCAATTCCCTGAACAGGCAAATGAAATGATTTCATTAAAACAATGAAAACAGCGACATTGGAATTAAATTTTGATCTGGAAATCTTGTCCACAACGATTGCCCACTGGCGACAGACACGGGAAGTTTCTGTTCGAATCAGACATAGCAGGCCGAAACAACAGCCTGAGAGGAAGGGTACGCCGCTTCAAATTCCAGGGGACAATTCCATGAGCGTTTTCCCACTTGCCTGAATCGGAATTTCTGGAAATCCAATGCGCTACTCACTTGAATTCGCGACCATTTGTTGGAGCACGATCGTGTTGAACCGAGAGTCACCGCCATTTCGAGTTAATGTTGAGCAATCGGGCAGAATTCACGCATAATCTGACAGTTATCGAGTATCTAATAAACAGTGACAGAGACATGATAGAGTAAACCAATTGTAACGTCTGCTGCCACTTTTTTTCTTTTTATTTATTTTTAGATGGTAACCGTTCATTATCCTGTCACTTACAGACCCAAATTCAGTTCCTTCACTTCTTTCATTCGTATTAAATTATTGGAGAAAGCATTCCAAGTCCCAACCTGAAAAAGAGTTAAATACATGGACATAATCCGTCAAGAGTGCAAAGAATAACAGGGACCCTGAGCACTGAGTGAATTTTAACCTCGTGGACAAAACCAGAGACTTTGAAATCAATTCTATCATACGCACTGACAGCTGGTAAGATTCAGAGACAGAATGAATCCCGCAATGAGTGCATGTCCAGAAACAGAATCCCATACTCCTGGGCATTCATGAATCTGACAGTGAGAGGCGGGGAGAAATCCTTAGTCAAGTACAGAAGCAGGCACTGGATAATACATGAGGAACTCTATATTCGCTTGCACTACCTGAGATTGACAGAAATGGGCACAACCTGCTGCACTTATCAACGCACAAGACAGTTTGCACGAATGCCAAACAAAATCCGTTGAATTAATGTCTGAATCTCTACTTTTCGATTGTAACAGAGTTCCGACATCGAAGGGAAAATAGTATTTAACTATATTACAACTTGTCCTTCACTGTAAAAAGAATCCCAGAGAGCTTTGGCCATCCCAGTCTTAGACAAAAAGGCCGGATTTACGTCATCAATTAATATGTGCATGCGCTTCTCTACTTTGTAATCTGCATTGTTAATGACAGCGAGGACATTTATTGCCCGGAATTTAGGACTCTGGCAGAAGTGTTCAAGTTTACATTTGATTTCAGTATTACAGAAAGAAACCGGTTTGACCTTCGTCTGTGTGGGTATATTTATTCTATTGCTGAAAGTATCAGAGGGAAGCAGAATAAATTTAAAGAAACTGTAAAGGACTGTTTCCCTTGTTAAACGGTTGCAAATTTAGTCCACCAGGTTTTTTCAGAGATGTAACAACATTTCTGACGGATTTCTTAGAACGTAGCTGATATTACATGAGACAATGTAATTCACAATCAGAAGTGAGAGCTCGTCCAGTCAGTTCACAGTGACAAAAATTTTCAGAGAGCGACAGAATACATTAAAATAAGAAACTTGAACGTTCATAGTAGACGTGATGGGCAGGTTTGCAAAGAAGAATGAGATAGGATTCTGCAATGCACAGGCAGGGATAGTGGTGGAGGCAGTAACGATTCGGGTACTTAGGAGACGTTTAGATAAGCACATGAATATGTAAGGAATGGAGACATATGAAGCAAGGACAGGCATAAGGGATTAGTTCCGCTTAGTGTCATGTTTGGCACAACATTATGGGCTGATGGGCCCATTAGTGTGATGTGCAGTTCTGTGTCCTGTATCAGTGGTAACAACAATGGAGCAGATGGAATCAAACTTACTGACAGAGCAGATCAGTGCAACACTCAGTCGTGTTGGTCTGGAGTCACATGTAAGGACAAGCAAGTCAGTGGAAAATACGGTGGTATGGTTCTGGTGTCAGATGTCGAGACAGAGTATGCCATTTGTACGCACAGTGCTGTGTGTCTAGCGTCATAGAATGACACAGTTAAAAAACAGAATCTTTGCTCCAACTCGACCATGCCGAAAAGATATCCGAAATTTATCGAACCCCATTTGGAAGCATTGCCTCATATCACTCTAATTGCTTCCTATTAAAATATTATAATTGTTGTAGTATTTTGCACTTCCTCTGGCAGTTCATTTCATGCATGTGCCATCCTCTAGGCGAAAGGAAGTTGCACCTCAGGTCTCGTTCAAATCGTTCCCCTCTCGGCCTGAAACAGAGGCTCGTTCCTTTGGTCTCCCTTACCGTGGAGAAAAGATAATACTTTGCACCTTATCCATGCCCATCATGATGTTTTAAAAATTTATAAGGTCACCCATCAGCTCTAGGGAACAGGAAGAATCAGCCTCTTGAGACTAATCCTCAACGGCAAACCCGCCAAACGTGACGATATCCTTATAAATCCTTTGTGGTACCCACAGAGCTGTGGGTCTGGACTTACATACAGACACAGATCAGACGAGTCGTAACTGCAGTTCTGTGGGCTGGAGTCACGTTTACATTCACAGCTGGTCAGTGGTAACCAGAGTGCTGTGCGTCTGTTGTCAAATGTAGAGAGAGAGCAGGTCAATGGTAGCCACAGTGCTGTGGGTCTGGAGTCACGTACGGAAACAACTTAAGACAGTGGTAATCACCGTGTTCAGCGTCTGGAGTCACGTGCAGAAACAGAGGCGTGATAATGACGATGCCGTGGGTCTGGATACCAGTGCTGAGCAGTTCAGTGGTAATCACCGTGCTGTGGGTCTGGAGTCTCATGATGATACAGGGAAGATCGGTATATTGACAATGCTGTTGGTCTGGAGTCAGATTATTGATAGAGCAGATTAGTGATATACAGAGGTGTCATGGATCTGGAGTCACATACAGATTGTGCAGTTGACTGATAACCACAGTGCTTTTGGTTTGGAGTCAAATGCAGAGTGAAACTAGGTCAGGGGAAACCATTGTGCTGTTGTTCTGGAAGGAGATATTGAGACAGAGTAG
>NW_025214160.1:25783-39914 GCF_004010195.1 Chiloscyllium plagiosum | reverse complement strand
TGGCTTTGCCCCTTGTTGGCCTGTCTACATAAACGATCAGCTCCTGTCTGTTTTCTCTATATAATCCTGTAGTATCCTGATGTACTTCGGAATAACACCGAGCCACAGTTAGGACTGTGAATTCCCCATGATATATTGTGTAATAAACTAATCAGTTCGCAAGGTCACAGTCTTGAGTGTTTTCTTCAACAGCTATAATGCAGTTCAACTTAACTACTCCGGCATTTAGGGTCCACATGAACCTACTCCCATTCTTAAATAATAAAAAAAAGAAAAGAAACTACCAGGACTGATAACAAGAGCTTCTTTAAAATATGAAAAAGAGAGAGGTCTAAGTGAACATAGGCCCCTTAGAAAATGAACTTGGGGAGATAGTTATGAGAAACAAGGAATTGGAAGAGGAGTTAAACAAATATTTTACATCAGTTTTTACAGGAGATACTTTGAACATCACATTAATACTAAAGAATATAGGAGTGGAATTAAGTTCCATCATAATTACTTGGGAATTAGTATTAGACAAAAGTCTCCTGGCCCTGATAGCTTGCATCGAGGATTCTAAAAGAATTAACTATAGAAATAGTGGATGCATGGGCTGTAACTTTTGAAGACGTTCCTTCATCAAGTGAAGTGACTTGAACTGTGACTTTGCTTCACCTGATGAAGGAGCAACGCTCCAAATGCTTGTGATTGCAAATAAATTTATTGGACTATAACGTAGTGTCATTTAATTTCTGACTTTGATTGACATGATGTGGAGGTGCCGATGTTGAATTGGGGTGGACAGAGCGGATAGGTGTGAACCAGTAGATGGATTGCATTTGGTCTTCCACAAGACATTCTACAAGGTATCTCACAAAAGGTTAAGTCATAAGACCCAGTAGTGTTGGAGATAGTACACTGGTATGGAAAGAGAATTGACGAATGGTCAGGAAACAGCAAGTGGGGAAAAGGGATTCTTTTTCAGGTTGGTAATATGTAAGAAGTGGGGCTACACAAGGATCAGTGTTGGAATCACAACTGTTTACAATATATATGGGATTGCAATAGTCTACAATATATATTAATATTGAAAGAAGGAAACAAATGTATTGTGACCAAATTTGCTGACACAAAAATAGGTCGAAAGGCTACACCCTATCACCCCCCCCCCCACCTTCATCTCCCAACCACCCCCCATTTATCTCTCTAACTCCTTCCCCCTCCATTCTGATGAAGTGCTTATGCCCAAAACGTCGATTCTCCTGCTCCTCGGATGCTGCCTGACCTGTTGTGCTTTGCCAGTGCAACAATTTTCAACTCTGATCTCCAGCATCTGCAGTCCTCACTTTCTCCAAGTTGCAAGGGAGTATCAAACAATTTACCAGCAGATATTAGTAGGTTAACTAAGTGGGCAAAAAGTTGGCATAAGTAGTATAATGTGGTAAAATGTGAAGCTGTTCATTTTGGAAGGAAGGAGAGACTATTTAAATGAAGTAAGCCTACAGAAAGCTACAACACAGAAGGACTTGGGGGCACGTGTAAATGGGGGCACAGAAAGCCAAAAAGCAGGTACAATGGGTAATCAGAATGCTAATGGAACCTTACTTTAATGGGTGGGGGTTGAATATAAGGGCAGGGAAGTCTTACTACAACTGTACAAGGTGTGGTGAGACCATATGTGCAGTACTGTAGGTAGTTTTGGTCCCCCAATTTAAAGATAGATATCAATTCTTTAGAGACAGTTCAGAGAAGGTTCACTAGGATGATCCCTAGTATGGTGTGATTCTTATGAGCAAAGGCTAAATAGATTGGGACTCTACTCAAGGGAGTTTAAGAGTGCGAGATGATTACATTGAATATATGAAAATTCTTAAGGGACTTAACAGGGTAAATGCTGACAGGATGTTTTTCCTCATGGGAGAGTATAGGGCCGAGGCAAAAATAAAAGGGAACCCAATTGAAGACTGAAATGAGGACGAATTTCTTCTCTCAGAGGGTTGAGGATATTTGCAATTCCTTGCCACAGAGAGCTATGGGAGCAGAGTCCTTGTCTATATTTGAGATGGATAGATTATTGAACAGTATAAGAATCAAACGTTTTGTTCAAAAGGCAGGAAAGTAGATGTGAAGAATGCCACACCAGCCATGATCCCACTGAGTGGCGAAGCAGACTCAAGGGACAACAGCCTACACCTGTTTCTATTTCTTATGGTCTTAACCCAAGCAACATTACCTTAAATTCCTATCGTTCTTCATTGGTTTACAAAACTTACTCTCAAGAATACATCTGTGCTGTTTTCCTCAGCTGCTCATTGTGATAGTCAATGTTTTGGTGGTAATTTTCTCCTGAATCTCTACTCTATTTATTAGAACATAAGAATTAGGAGCAGAAGGCAGCCATCTGGTCCCTCTAGCCTGTTCCACCATTCAATAAGATCATGGCTGATTTTTTTCATGGCTTTAGCTCCACTTACCCACCCTCTCACTGTATTTATTTTACTTAATTATTTTACTGTTCAAAAAAAATTATCTTAGCTTTAAGAACATTTACTGAGGAAGCCTCAACGACTTTACTGGGCAGGGAATTCCAGAGATTCACAACCCTCTGGGTAAAGAAGTTCCTTTTCAATTCAGCCCTTAATGTGTTCCCCCTAATTTTGAGGCTATGCCCTCTTGTTCTAGTTTCACCCACCAGTGGAAACAACCTCGCTCCTTCTATCTTATCTATTCCCTGCATAATTTTATATGTTTCTATAAGATCCTCCATCATTCTTCTAAATTCCAATTAATAGAATTCCAGTCTACTCAGTGTCTCCTCATAAGCCAACCCCCTCAACTCCAGAATCAACTTAGTGAACCTCATCTGCACCCCCACTAGTACAAGTATATCCTTTCTAAGTAAGGAGACCAAAACTGCACGCCGTACTCCAGGTATACCTTCGCTGGCATCCCTTACAGCTGCAACATAACCTCCTTGCTTTTAAACTCAACCTGTTTGGCAATGAAGGCCAAAATTCCACTTACCGTCTTAATTACCTGTTGCACCTGCAGACCAACTTTCTGTGATTCATGCACAAGGACACCCAGGTCCTTCTACACAACAGCATGCTGCATTTTTTTCCATTCAAGTAATTCGCATCTACTTTCCTGCCTTTTACTATTACACCTACTAAATTGGATGACTTTACATTTATTAACATTGTACTCCATCTGACAGACCTTTGCCCACTCATTTCAACTATCTATGTCCCTTTGCAAATGTTCAAGGTCCTCTGCACACTTCGCTCCACCACTCATCTTAGTATCATCTGCAAACTTTGACATACTACACATGGTCCCCAACTCAAAATCATCTACGTAAATTATGAATAATTGTGGTCCTAATACTGATTCCTGAGGCACACCATAGTCACTGACTGACAACCAGAAAAGCATTCATTTATCCCCACTCTTTGCTTCCTGTAAGTTAACCAATCCTCTATCCATGCAATAATGTCATGCATCTTTACTTATGCAGCAGCCTTTTGTGTAGCACTTTGTCAAGTGACTTTGGAAATCTTCATACACCACATCTACTGGGTCCCCATTGTCCATCATGCTCTTAATGTCTTCATAGAATTCCAAAAGATTAGTTAAGCATGACCTGCCCTTCATGAACCCATGCCCAATGTGACAATTTCTAACAAGATGCCTTTCTATTCCTTCTTTGATAATAGTCTCAAGCGTGTTCTTCACTACAGAAGTTAAGCTAATCGGTCTATAATTCTCTATCATTTGTCTACCTCCATTTTTAAACAGTGGCATCACAGTTGCTGTTTTCCAATTTCCTGGAAATGCCCCAAAGTCCAGTGAATTTTGGAAAATTAAAGTGTATTTGCTATTTTTCCCACCATCTCTTTTAGTACCCTGGGATGCATTCATCAGGGCCAGAAGACTTGTCTACCCTTAGCTCGCCCAACACTACCTCTTTCATGATAATGATTGCTTCCAGGTCCTCACTTACCTTTGTCTCTGTCAATTACTGGCATGTTATTCATGTCTTCCACTGTAAAGACCGACACAAAATACCTATTGAGTGCCTCGACCATTTCCTCATATCGCATTACTAAATCCTAATATTTGTGACTCTTACGTTTACAATCAACAATACGAAAGACATATTTGTTGAATGGATATATGAAAAGAAAGGACAAAATTTCATCCTATAATAACTTTCACTTTAATATTCAAACCATAATTCATATAATTAAGCATAAACTAATAGGCAGATTAACATCACTATAAATAACAAATACTGCAAAGAATGAATGAATGAATAATTTTGTTGTCCCATATATCTCGGGATATGGTGAAAAGTGCTTTGTCACCACAATCTGGTGCCACCTTGAGTTACAAAAGGGATAAAAAGAAATTATTTAAATAGAGTGCATCTTCTATTCAAATTGGGTTTCAAGCATGGCTCCAGGGCTTCTGCAAGGTCTCTGTGCAAGGTGTTCTAGGCCTCAAGGAGTCCCTCCTGCAGGTATATTTAGTGTGGATCTTCTTGCCATCTAAAATTCCAATGTTCACTCATCCATGATATTCTACGAGCAAACGTGTACTGCGCATGCATAACATACTGCACATGCAGAGTTGGCTATTTTTGTCACTGGGAAAAATACAAACTACAACATTCTCTCAAATCATAGTCCCCATAAATAGTGGAAATTCACCACACCTTAAAGACTTCAATCTGATAACCCCTCAACTTTTCAGGTCCTCAGGATCTATCAAAGCACTTAGTAGGCAACATAATTTGGAAGTGTACTCACTGCTTTGTAGGCAAACCAAACAGCTATTTGCACCAAATGATATAACAATGATAACGAGACAAAATCAGACCAGTTTTGTTCATGTTGTTTGAGGGATAAATTTTCATAGGACACCAAGAGGACTTCCTTGCTCTTCCTCTGAACACTACCATATCATTTTTGTTTTAAATCCACCTGAACAGAAGGCAGGGGCTTCATTTAGCTCTCAACCAAATGACAGCAACTCCAACTATCAGGGACTGTCTTAATACTGCACAAACATATCAGCTTAGATACAATGTCTTGTTAAAAAGAGACACCCACTGTAGGTATTCCATTTCTTTGGATCAGAAAAGAACTGGTATAAACTAGGAAGACAACAAGTCAAGAAAATGATCATTTCAACTCAGACAATGGCCAAGTGGGCCAGATTGTTAGCTTGGACCGTCAAGATTAAGGTGTGGAACATTTTTAGGTGAACTTTAGGAACTTTGAAAGTTAAGCCTGGTGGTTAGATTGTCTCTTATCGGAGATAGTCATTGCTTGGCATTTGTGCGGCACAAATATTACTTCCCAATTTTCAATCCAAGCCTGGATATTGTTCAGAACTTGCTGTGTTTGGCCATGGATATTTCAGTATGAGGAATTGTGAATGGTGCTGAACATTGCGCAATCAGCAAACATCCCATGTCTAACTTTATGATGACGGGAAGGTCATTGATGAAACAGCTGATGGTACCTGGGCTAGTATACCACCTGGAGGAACTCCTGCAGGGTGCCCTGGAGTGAAGATGACTGACTACCAACTACCACAGGGAGAAAGTGAGGGCTGCAGATGCTGGATCTCAGAGTCCAACAACCACAACCATCTTCCTCTGTGTCATATATCACTCCAAACAGCAGAGACATTTTCCCAATTCCCACTGACTCTAGTTTTGCTAGAATTATTTGATGCTACGCTCGGTCAAATGTGACCCTCATCAATGTTGTCATTCTCACTTCATCTATGGAATTCAGCTCTTTTGCCCATATTTGAACCAAGATTGTAATACATTAGGAGCTGATGGCCCTGGCAGAACCCAAACTGGGCATATGTAAGCAGGTTATTGCTGAGGAGGTGCTGCTTGATAGTACTGTTGATGACACCTGGTATCACTTTACTAATGGATTTGCCCTGCTTTTTGCATTCAGGAATATCTGGGCAATTTTCTATATTGTCACGTAGATGCCACTGTTGTAGCTGTCCAGGAACAGCTTGTCTAGGGATTTGGCAAGCTCTGGAACAAAAGCCTTCAGTACGGTTATCCAGAATGCTGTCAGGACCCATTAGTTTTACAGTATACAGAGCCTCCAACCGTTTCTTGATATCAAGTGGAATGAATCAAAATAGCTGAACACTGGCATCTATGATGGAGGTCTGAGTTGGACCATTCACTGGGCAATTCTGCTTGAAGATTGTTACAAATGCTTAAGCCTTATTTTTTGCACTGTGCTCTCCCATCACTGAAGATGGGAGATTTGAGGACTCTCCTCCTCCTCCAATGAGTTGCTTCATTGTCCACTATTATTCACAATTAACTGTGGCATGACTGCAGAGTTTAGATCTGATCATTGTCTGTGGGATCACTTAGCTCTGTCTATCATTTGCTATTTATGCTTTTGGCACACAAATAGTCCTGTTTTGTAGCTTCATCAGGTTTACACCTCATTTTAAGTATGCTTGGTGCTGTTCCTGAAGATGGGCTTATGCCCGAAACGTCGATTCTCCTGTTCCTTTGATGCTGCCTGACCTGCTGCGCTTTTCCAGCAACACATTTTTAAGCTCTGATTTCCAGCATCTGCAGTCCTCACTTTCTCCTAGCTGTTCCTAGCTTGCCCTCCTCCGCTCCTCTGAGCCTTTTTCTAACTATTGCATATACAGAGTCATATCTTTTAATCTAATTTCCCAATTTAGGTCTGCCATTTAAGTAATTCACTCTATTTAAATTTAGGACCCTCATTTTGGAATAACTCTCGCAATATTCAAGCATAATTTAAAATTCTAGCATATTGTCACTCACCAGAGAATCCATTGCATTAAAATGGCAAATTAATCCTCTTTCAATAATAAGACCATCAGTTAGTTTTTCTACGTTCCCATTGGCCTATCATGTCTGTACAAGAATTCTGCAAGAGCACCATAACCATTCCCACTCCCCTGCCTTCTTTCCTCTCTTTAGATTATCATCTAATTCATTTATGAAAGCTTCAATTAAATCTGCCTTCACTTTCTCAGATAATCTATTCCAGATCCTAATTTCTCACAATATAAAAATGCCCTTCCTTATGTCAACTCTAGTTCTTTTGCCATTCGCTTCAACGGGAATGGGTTGTCTGAATCTATTATTTTCTGAAAACTTAAATGTCTCGACCCAATTTCTTTCTCATCTTCTCTCAGGAGAAAATACCCAGCTTTTCTCATCTATTATCATAACTGAAGTCCCGCATCCCTCAAATCATTCTTGAAAATTTTGGCTTCACCTCACAAATGCCTTCACATCCTGCCTAAAGTATGATATCCAGTACTCAACATAATATTCCAGCTAATGCCAAACCAGTGTTTTATAAAGATTCATTAGAACTTCCAAGATTTTCTTCTCTATTTTTCTACTGATAACCTCCAGGGCCCCAGGTGATTTATTAATATCTTTCCTATCTGATCCCCCCACCTCCAATGATTTATGCACTTTTATCTCCAGGTCCCTCTTCTCCTGATCTTCTGTGGAATAGCATCCTTTAAAATATATTGCTTTTTCTCTTTCATCCTTCAAAATAAATCATTTTACACTTTCCTACATTAAATATCAGCTGCCATGCGTTCAACTATTCCACCAACTTGTTTATGACCTCTTATAGTCTATTAGTAGCCTCTTCTCAGTGCACGATACTTTAAAGTTTTATATCATCCTCAGATTTTGAAATTGTGCCCTAGACACTCAAGTCTTGATCATTCATTTGGATCAAGAAAAAAGTGATTCAAATACAAAGACCTGGGGAATCCCATTATACACTTGCCTCCAGTCTGAAAACAAATGTTCACCACTACTCTCTGTTTCCTTTCATTCCACCAACTTCATATCCATGCTGCTATTTCCTTTTTTATTTCATGAACGTTAACTTTTCAGAGAATCCTGGTCTGTCGCATTTTATCAAATACCTTTTAGAAGTCCATGTACACCTGACATTACCTTCACAAAGTCTGAAACTTCACCAAAAAGCTCAAGCAAATTAGTTAAATGTAATTTGCACTTCACAAATGCTTGCTGGCCTCCCTAAATTATTCCACATCTGTCCAAGTGACTGTTACATTTTGTTCCAGATTATCATTTCTAAAATATTTTACACCATCAAAGTTAAACTCATTGGTCTTTGGTTACTGAGTTTATTCTTACACCCTTCTTATACAAGGGGTTGTAATGATTTGCTGGAGACTTTAGGGGGTGAGGTGAGAGGAGGGGGCATGAGTTGAGTTCCTTCAGGGAAAGAGTGAAGGACAATGGTTAAAATTAGCCATTTAAAACTGAATAAACCAAGGTGTTGCATCTTTCCAAATTCTGTGTAGACTATATTGCAATTTTAAAGCAGTATAGAATCCATCCATTTTTGGTTAAATAGTTCCATGTGACTTACTGTTGCACTAACTTGCTGGTTCCTGTATGAGTGGAGATGATAGAGGGTTTCCAAAGGGAGTACAGACAGATGTTTTCCAGGAATTTGCCCTGGTGCTACACATTTTCTGTCTGAGTGAGGAAGAGGCTGGGAGTAAATTGAGCAATATTGTTCATCTGTGTGAGGAATCACGGCTGGATATGTCTTTCCGTTGACAATGGCTTCCAGTAAAAACGTACGAGATCATTTGTTGAAGGAAGGAGCCATTTACAAACATACACGGTTTTATTTATACAATGCACTAATTGTATAAGTCTCTAGTGATGCAAATGGATACAATTGTTTCTCTGTCACAAGCTCATCTTTCATTGCTGATTGTCAGTGTGACTACTTAATCATGTGGGCATGGGTTTCATTAGTTCTGCCAAAGGATGGTTTTGTTGAATGACTTCTGTTAGCAGAAAGTTCCATCGTGCAGTTAATATAAACTGATTGTAGCCGTCTTGGTAAGTTGCTTGTTTACTGCTTGTCAAATGAGCTCGGCTTTGGTATTGGCCATGGAATATCTGTGGCCTTTGACTTCCCAGATGAAAGAACCAGCAAGCATGTGGTGTCATGTTTTTGAAGAGGAAAACCGCAGAGGGAATGCAATAACGTTGTACATATTTCCTGCCCTGAACATCATTTTCCAATCAAGAGCAGCTGGCCCTCTCTCCAAATACTTGGCAGTGAGATCTCGCATCACTATGTTGGTTAACTCGCTAGCCATTCCCCTCTCCTACTGACAGAGTAGTAGAGTGCATATTTTACCACAAAAAACTCTCAACGTTGTTGTGCTTCCAGTCTTTTCTGGTATATCTGTGCAAGAAAAAAATCAATCTGTTGCCTTTCTCCATCCTTGCAATCTGTAAATAAGATCTGGAGATGATCAGGACATAAAAAGTAAAGTCTTCCTTCTATTCATATACTTTGGCTTGGTGCATAAACAAACCATAAGCAGTGAAATCAAAAGCACAAGCAATGTCTTTCTGTGTTACACTGGAAGAGGTAAAGATGCTATTTGGACAAACACGCCTGCCTTGATCCTTTTGAATATTCTGAACTGTTGGCTGTGGGTGTTTGGAGGGAGACATTTTGTGAACATACATTTCCTTACCACAAAGCAAACAAATTTTCTGTCTCCCGCAGTGCCTGCTGACTCAAATGTTCCTAAGCAGAAACAGTTTTTAAGTGGTCCACTTTACTCAGGGCGTTCTGATCATTTGTAAAATACCAATTCCACTCTGTCATTTTCACTCAAATGCAAGTGAAAAAAAAATAGCAAAACTTGCTTACTGATTAATTGGACTTTATGAGAATGAATGTAACAGCTCATAATTCTGCACAGAATTTAGTAATGTCTGTTTTTCAACAAGGCTTTAAATGATCAACTCTGTATAAAAGGGCTTTTTCCTTCTGTTGATCTGTTCATGTATATTGAATTTTATTTTGTTAGCATCTCCACCCCTGATTCCTGGTTAAAGTATACAGAAGACAACATATTGCGTTCGCAGTGTGAACGGGCAGCATCAGCAAGACTGCGAGATGAGCTTGAGAAACTCCTCGCTGCTACTTCAGAGGAATTGTGGAAACAGTTTAACAACGTCAACCTTGCATTTACACATCGCATCTTTGAAATTGGAGATGCTAAGAAAAAGTTACAGATGCATCTTTCAAAGGTAAGGGGTTATACCTGTACATGTATAGTGTTTGAGATACAAGCAACATTCAGAAAGATGCATTTGCTCACTCTCCCTAGAGCAGACAGTGTCTTCTTCCTGAGTTGTTGTAGATCTCATGGCAATGATGCTCCCATGGTGGTGTTAGGGAATTCCAGGGTTTTGACTAAGAGATTCCTAAAGGATGGCAATATATGTCCGAGCCAGGATACAACTTGAATGGGAATGAGGGGGTAATAGTATTTTCAATACAGTGCTGCCTTTGTCCTTCTTGATCACAAAGACCATGGGCTTGTGAAGGTACTCTTGTGTTAAACTTCTTGGGCTGCTTCAGTCCTTACTGTAGATGGTAGTTGTTGTAGTTATCATGCACATGTGGTGGGAAAATAGAAGGAAGTGGTGTTTTCAGGCAGAAAGACCAATCAACCAAATTCCTCTGTTCGAGATGGTGCTGAGCTTCTACAGTGATGTTGAGGTAACACCTATTCTGTCCAATGATGAGTTTTCTATTACACTGCACACTTGAGAGCTTTGATGTTTACAATTGGGCTTATCCGAACCCAATATATAAGCTAATCTCTCTCACTTGGGCTACAAATCTCCACTATAGTGAGAAATGGCACACTGGATTGGACCACTTTTCCTATTCCTTCTGGGACCTTGGGAATCACTTCTAGATCGAGGATGGATTGGGCATATTTGTTGTTGAAATGTAATGACATCCACAACACCAATAATTACAGACATATGCATTTACAAAGCATTTACCATGGTGATGGTGTGTACATACATAATTTCTGAAGTGAAACTGCTACCCACTGTCCTGGTATGGTCATCTTAAAATAGACATCCTTATGTTTGGTAAATATGTTGTTGCATAACTTCTGCTTGATGCCATTGTTACCAAGTGAAATTGTCCTGAGTATATTAAGTTAAAAATCACACAACACCAGGTTATAGTCCAACAGGTTTAATTGGAAGCACTAGCTTTTGGAGCGCTGTTCTTTCATCAGGTGGTTGTGGAATACCTGATGAAGGAGCAGCGCTCAGAAAGCTAGTGCTTCCAAATAAACCTGTTGGACTATAACCTGGTGCTGTGTGATTTTTAACTTTGTCCACACCAGTCCAACACCGGTATCTCCGAATCCTGAGGATATAAGCTGACATTGGTTGGCTATATTCAGGTAAATGACATCTGATTGGAAGTCCTTACAAGGAACTGCTAAAGGCTGCTATCTAAAGGATTTTTAAAAAAATACTGAATGCAGATCTGAGGGAGGCATGTGTGTCCTTACTGGCTCTAATTTCAAAAACATAGGCTGCTGAACATCACTGCCGTTTCCCTGCTAATCACTCCATCCACCATCCTTCCAGTCACCCACTCCACCTCCCTTCCCTGCCTGATTACTTCCTCCACTCAAAGGCCTTGTCTTTGGAAAGGAAACATCACCTATGCTATAATACAAGCTGTGGGTTCACAGTGACCCCATTTGTTATAAATAGTGAAGTCAAATTTTATCCTGTTTGTATTTATAAAACCCATGGTATCCAAACGGCTACACTGTATTTTACTTCAAGTCACGATATTTCCTATATTCAAACAGGACTCACCTTACTGGAATTTATTTGTGATTTTCATCCGTTAATTAATGTTCAACTGATTTGACTAACCTGCTAGATTTAACAACGCCCTTTATTTGAATGCTGTCTGGTGGTTGTGAGAGAGGATGTTGCTGCTGTTCCTTTGACAGTGCTGATGCATTGTTATCTCATTTGGCAAAACAGCTCAAACTAACAGCAATTCGGATCTGTAATAAAAGACAAATTCATTGCAGAGACAGATTCATCTGCATCACCCCATTCATCTCAGCAAACCTGATTCCCAAATAGGAACAATTTCAGTTTTCTTTTTGGATAAGGATTGACTAGGTTGATTCATGCTGGGAATTTGAACAGTTGTAAGCATTTGTTTTTGGTGTATGTAAGCTTGCTGTATTCAGCTGTAGTCAAATTACGTGAAGACAGACAGGAAAATGTGAAGGGCCGGCATTTACATCGAGCTTGTCACAACCACCCGACGTTGCAAAATCTTTCACTGCGAATGAAGTATTTATGTAATGTCAGGGAAAACACAAGTAATTCTCACAGAATGAAACATCGTAGTGACCTGGCTTTAACATTCATTGACGGATAAACACTGCAAGTTTATGATGAAAGCTGCTTTACTTTAAATTAATTACGTCGTGACTCGTTCTGTCCACTCAAGTAAGCAGGTGGTGCCTCCGTTTTAACATCTCTTCTGAAAGATGTTGCTGCACCCTCTCAGTATACACTGGGAGTGTCAGCCGTGATTCTTTTACTGGACGTGTTAATAATGTGCGATAACTGATGATGATCTGCACCTTTCATGTTGTGACACTGGTGTTAGCTCCTAAACATAAATGAGGAATATGGGAGACACAGTAATGATGAATTGAATTAACTTTTATCAGAGGCCTGGTTTTTACTACAGTCACAGACTGTAGTGTGACAGAAAACAACAAGTTTTTACTGGAGAAACTCAGCAGGTCTGGCAGTATCTGTGGGGACACAAAGAGTTAATGTCTGGAGTCTTGCGTAATTCTTCTCACTCTGAAGAAGAGTCACCTTGGAAATGAAATATTTCTCTCCCCACAGCCCTGCTGAGTTTCTGTTTTTGTTTCAGATTTCCAGCATCTACAGAATTTTGCTTTCGGGTACATCCATCTTTGGGCTTTCCCAAGGAATACTGGCATCTCAGGTGCTGGCCCCATGGTACCCCAGCCAAGAATGCTGGTCAGGCATTGGCAGTCTGCAGTTGTCCTTCACCATCAATGTCACAGCACAGCAGTCACAAAGCAGTGGCCCTCAAGGCATATAAGTGGCATAGGGGTCACCTTCTTGCACATGTTCCTACACTGTGGCTGTGTCAGTATCAGGACCACCCAAATCACCGGTCCTCAGCTGCATCATAACCTACAGGCTTCTCTGAATCACTGCTGCACTTTTCAGAGCACCCAATGTAAATTAGCATCTTATCAGTGACAAATACAGATCCCTTACATACAGGAAAGGCTTCAGTACAGCATGCTGTGCACTTCCAACGATTAACTTTTACTTACAATCACCAAAAATGAAAAAAATTAAGAAAAAAGTGCACTTTCCTCTCAGAACACCAACAGACTGTTCGCATGTTGAGCATTTTACAGTCAATGAATGATCACTGCTCCCAGCTACTGGAACTTGGTATCAATTAACTCCTGTCTGGTTTGTAGTGCCCAACACAGCTGCACTATTATGCAGAAGGTAATGTTCCTTCTGCTCAATGTCCTAATCTTCCTCATCAGAAGATTGCTCTCGCTCATCTAGCTTCCATCACATCTCCTCCTTGCCTGTTCCATGGAGTCATAGAGATGTACAGCATGGAAACAGACCCTTCAGTCCAACTCATCCATGCCAACCAGATATCCTAAATTAATCTTCTCCCATTTGCCAGCATGTGGTCAATATCCCTCTAAACCCTTCCTATTCATGTACTCTCCAGATGCCTTTTAAATGTTGTAATTGTACCAGCCTCCACCATTTTCTCTGGCAGCTCATTGCATACACACACCACCTTCTGTGTGAAAAGGTTGCCCCTTAGGTCCTTTTTAAATCTTTCCCCTCTCATCTTAAACCTATGCCCTCTAGTTCTGGAGCACAGCATGCTAGATTATGCAGCTCGCTGTCCAGATTATACTGCAACATTTCACCTACCTGACCCAAGCAGCAGAACCTTCCACTATTGTATGCTCTATCAAAGCCCTGGTCAAAGAATGGACTGCACTATATCCTCACGCTTGTGTAACTAATTCATCAACCATGGTTACAGACAGCAGCCCTTGTCTCCGAGTAACCATCCTCAAAGCATCCTGCCTCTCAAACACAGAAGGAACCTGAGAGTTCTCAAGAATGTAGGCATCATAGCAGCTCCCC
>NW_025214160.1:15738-25471 GCF_004010195.1 Chiloscyllium plagiosum | reverse complement strand
ATTGTGAAAATTCCACACAGACTATCACCCAAGGCCGAGGTTGAATCCATATCCTTGGCGTTGTGAGGCAGCAGTGCAAACCACTGTGACAGCCTATTGGAATAAAATTGCAATAGTACACAGAAACTGAGTTGGAGTTCCAGTGAACAGGCGGTGGAAAGATGAAGAGTCAGTTACGTAGCCATAAATTCACTTGCTTCCAAAAGTTGTATGTTTTCCCTGAAACCAATTCTGTGATGAATTGATGTTTGCAAAGACCAGCCTGCCTCAGCAGCGAATTGATTCAAATATAAGCAAATTTCTCACCGTTATCCAGGGCCTCGTTCTTTCAGTTAGAGTAAGGATCGTGGATGTTACTGATAGAGAGGTCGGAGTAAACTCATATTATTTTCGGGTGAGCGCCATCACTATCATTCTCACTTTCTTCCTCTTAGGTCTCACAGTAAAATCTATGACCGCTGTCTGTTAATACATTTTCGTCTTTCGTGGGAACACATTGATTTTTCACATAGTGCTAATTCTCATTAATGTTCTCTGCCTTCAGAGATTCAATGTTAGTTGGACAGGGACATGGGAGAGGTAGTGAGCTCCTCTCTGACAATGGTGGATAGATCACCACCATTCCTTGAAATCCCTAATTTTGTCTGTTCTCTGCCCTGATCACCTGTGATCGCACACATGTGCACTCCATTCCCACATCCGGGGGGCAGATTAAATAAGAATCCAATCCATCTCATTTGTGTGATCCTTGATATGGATCAGTTTCTTTTGATTCATGTAACATTTGTCCATTCTAATTCTGTGATTGAGTCCCTTATTGGTGTCAGGACATGGGCAGAAGCGGTCAAATTTAAAGTGCTCCCGCTCAGTGAACTGTAGGCCACATCTCCAAACGTGTCGCTCATTCACTCTTAATTGTCACATTGTAACAGCAACGAAGGCATTCGTTTTCAGAACAGCAGATAAACTCGCTTCGAATGTGTTTACACTGCCAGTGGAATGGAAAGTCAATGTTCAGCTCAAAAAACAGATATTCAATGGAACATTATGCAATGAGGGAGTCAAACGTATGACCTGATATTTAAAATCGCTTATTCTCCTAACATTGGCAAGTGGAAAACACTAACAAGCGACAATCACATCTCTTATCAAGGCCTGAAAACTGTTAGAAGCCATTCAGTCAATTAAATTAACCATCAGAGGCCAACGACATTAATGCTTCCTCATTAAAACGTCAGTGGAATCTTTAAGACACATGAAAAGGAAACAGTAAAGATTGGAGGAACATTGTAACAGGTGAAGACCATTGAGCTCTTCGATGCCGTACCAACATTTAAAGAAACCATGGCTGATCGGAGGCCAAAATCCATTTTCCGACCTTTTGCCTTTTGTTGTTGGAAGTGCTTCTGAACATGCATCTTGAATGGTCTGGCCCTAATTTTAGATTATGAGCCCTATCAACGCAGAAGTATTTTTGTGAACAGCCGAACATGCTGACTAAATGCAAAATAGAGTCTGGGGTGTTCAAAAATGTAGGATTTTGAAAAATATTCCTTCACACTGTCAGGGTTCGCAGGGGCAGGAATCCACATAACCTACAAAAGTATTCAGATGTGAACATTTGATGTAAAGGCAAAATAAATTGCTGGAAAATGGGACGAGGATCTGCTAGCCGTTGATTCTGACAAGAGCACGTAGAGGAGATTGATGGCTGATGACCAAACAGTACAACTCCGTTCTACAGGCATCCTTGGTGGTCTATTAGTTCGGATTTTGCACTTTAACCACCGCGTCCCGTCTTCGATTCCCTGCCAGTGAATGAGAACTTTATTGTTCCTGACAACGGCAACAGCAAACGCACAGGATCTGTGACAGGATTCCTTGCAAAGCCTCGGATCAATTAACCGCCCCGAGAACATCAGAGTCAATGTACTGGCCTCAGGTAGAAGGGGCAGATGAAAGGGGACAATCCCTCCACCGTCGGTAAGGTCAGCCATAATTCTCCTCAGATTCTGCTTCCCAGTGAATTTCTGAGTATTGTAATTCCTAAGATTGGGCATTCGTTTCGTTTCATTGCCATTCCCTGCAGCCACAGTAATTGGATGGCTGGAATGGAAAGTTGTGCGTGAGCAGCGTTTGGGATTAATCCAGTCAGTGGTTATGCAACAGTGGGGAGACGGGGTGGCCTGCTTGCTGAGTAACGATCTTAATCGTTCGGGTAAGTGATTGGAATCTGAGAATGGCAGAACCATGGCGTAATGGTGAAACCACACCCACTCCTTCCCTTTCATTCAGATTTAACTGGTACATGCTCTCTCATCATGACTTCGCCATTCTCCCACTTCAGTGGGACCTCCCTCAGAATGAAACACCTGACAGTGCGGCCCTCCCTCAGTACTAAACTCCTAACAGTGCGGCTCTCCCTCAGAACTAAAGTCCTGACAGTGCGGCCCTCCCTCATAACTAAACTCCTGACAGTGCGGCCCTCCCTCAGAATTAAACACATGACAGTGCATCCCTCCCTCAGAACTAAACTCCTGACAGCGCGGCTCTCCCTCAGATCTAAACTCGTAACACTGCGGCCCTCCATCCGAACTGAACTCCTGACAGTGCGGCCCTCCCTCAGAACTAAACTCCTGACAGAGCTTCACTCCCACTGCACTAAACTCCTGACATTAGTACTGAGGGAGGGAAGCAAACTCCTGACAGTGCGGCTCTCCCTCAGAACTAAAATCCGGAAACTGCGGCCCTCCCTCAGAACTAAACACATGACAGTGTGGCATTCCCTCAGTACGAAACTCCTGACAGAGCTGCCCTCACTCAGAACTAAAGTCCTGACATTGCTGCCCTCCCTCAGTACTAAACTCCTGACAGTGCGGCTCTCCCTCAGAACTAAAATCCGGAAACTGCGGCCCTCCCTCAGAACTAAACACATGACAGTGTGGCATTCCCTCAGTACGAAACTCCTGACAGAGCTGCCCTCACTCAGAACTAAAGTCCTGACATTACCAAACAGTACAACCCCGTTCTACAGGCATCCTTGGTGATCTATTAGTTCGGATTTTGCACTTTAACCACCGCGTCCCGTCTTCGATTCCCTGCCAGTGAATGAGAACTTTATTGTTCCTGACAACGGCAACAGCAAACGCACAGGATCTGTGACAGGATTCCTTGCAAAGCCTCGGATCAATTAACTGCCCCGAGAACATCAGAGTCAATGTACTGGCCTCAGATAGAAGGGGCAGATGAAAGGGGATAATCCCTCCACCGTCGGTAAGGTCAGCCATAATTCTCCTCAGATTCTGCTTCCCAGTGAATTTCTGAGTATTGTAATTCCTAAGATTGGGCATTCGTTTCGTTTCATTGCCATTCCCTGCAGCCACAGTAATTGGATGGCTGGAATGGAAAGTTGTGCGTGAGCAGCGTTTGGGACTAATCCAGTCAGTGGTTATGCAACAGTGGGGAGACGGGGTGGCCTGCTTGGTGAGTAACGATCTTAATCGTTCGGGTAAGTGATTGGAATCTCAGAAAGGCAGAACCATGGCGTAATGGTGAAACCACACCCACTCCTTCCCTTTCATTCAGATTTAACTGGTACATGCTCTCTCATCATGACTTCGCCATTCTCCCACTTCAGTGGGACCTCCCTCAGAATTAAACACCTGACAGTGCGGCCCTCCCTCAGTACTAAACTCCTAACAGTGCGGCTCTCCCTCAGAACTAAAGTCCTGACAGTGCGGCCCTCCCTCATAACTAAACTCCTGACAGTGCGGCCCTCCCTCAGAATTAAACACATGACAGTGCATCCCTCCCTCAGAACTAAACTCCTGACAGCCCGGCTCTCCCTCAGATCTAAACTGGTAACACTGCGGCCCTCCATCCGAACTGAACTCCTGACAGTGCGGCCCTCCCTCAGAACTAAACTCCTGACAGAGCTTCACTCCCACAGCACTAAACTCCTGACATTAGTACTGAGGGAGGGAAGCAAACTCCTGACAGTGCGGCTCTCCCTCAGAACTAAAACCCGGAAACTGCGGCCCTCCCTCAGAACTAAACACATGACAGTGTGGCATTCCCTCAGTACGAAACTCCTGACAGAGCTGCCCTCACTCAGAACTAAACTCCTGACATTGCTGCCCTCCCTCAGTACTCAACTCCTGACAGTGCGGCTCTCCCTCAGAACTAAACTCTTGACACTGCGGCCCTCCCTCAGAACTAAACACCTGATAGTGTGGCACTCCCTCAGTACGAAACTCCTGACAGAGCTGCCCTCACTCACAACTAAAGTCCTGACATTGCTGCCCTGCCTCAGTACTAAACTCCTGACAGTGCGGCTCTCCCTCAGAACTAAACTCTTGACAGTGCGGCCCTCCCTCAGAACTAAACACCTGACAGTGTGGCACTCCCTCAGTACGAAACTCCTGACAGAGCTGCCCTCCCTCAGAACTAAACTCCTGACATTGCGGCCCTCCCTCAGTACTAAACTCCTGACAGTGCGGCTCTCCCTCAGAACTAAAGTTCTGACATTGCGGCCCTCCCTCAGTACTAAACCCCTGACAGTGCGGCTCTCCCTCAGAACTAAACTCCTGACAGTGCGGCCCTCCCTTAGAATTAAACACATGACTGTGCATCCCGACCTCAGAACTAAACTCCTGAACGTGCGGCTCTCCCTCAGAACTAAACTCCTGAGAGTGCGGCTCTCCCTCAGTACTAAACTCCTAACACTGCGGAACGCCCTCAGAACTAAACTCCTGACAGTGCGGCCCTCCCTCAGAACTAAACGCCTGAGAGTGCGGCTCTCCTTCACAACTAAACCCCTGACAGTGCGGCCCACCCTCAGAACTAAACTCCTGAAAGTGTGGCCCTCCCTCAGAACTAAACTCCTGACAGTGCCGTCCTCTCTCAATATTAAACTCCGGACGGTGCGGCCATCTCTCAGTACGAAACTCCTGAAAGTGTGGCCCTCCGTCAGAACAACACTCCTGACAGTGCGGCCCTCTCTCAGAACTAAACCCCTGACAGTGCGGCTGTCCCACAGAACTAACCTTCGGACAGTGTGGCCCTCCCTCAGAATTAAATTCCTGATAGTGTGGCCCTCCCTTAGAACTAAACTCCAGAAAGTGTGGCCCACCCGCAGAACTGAACTCCTGATAGGGTGGCCCTCCCTCAGTACTAAACTACTGACAGTGCGGCCCTCCCTCATAACTAAACTCCTGAGAGTGCGGCCCTCCCTCAGAATTAAACACATGACAGTGCATCCCTCCCTCAGAACTAAACTCCTGACAGCGCGGCTATCCCTCAGATCTAAACTCGTAACACTGCGGCCCTCCATCCGAACTGAACTCCTGACAGTGCGGCCCTCCCTCAGAACTAAACTCCTGACAGAGCTTCACTCCCACAGCACTAAACTCCTGACATTATTACTGAGGGAGGGTAGCAAACTCCTGACAGTGCGGCTCTCCCTCAGAACTAAAATCCGGAAACTGCGGCCCTCCCTCAGAACTAAACACATGACAGTGTGGCATTCCCTCAGTACGAAACTCCTGACAGAGCTGCCCTCACTCAGAACTAAAGTCCTGACATTGCTGCCCTCCCTCAGTACTAAACTCCTGACAGTGCGGCTCTCCCTCAGAACTAAACCCTTGACAGTGCGGCCCTCCCTCAGAACTAAACTCCTGACATTGCGGCCCTCCCTCAGTACTAAACTCCTGACAGTGCCGCTCTCCCTCAGAACTGAAGTCCTGACATTGCGGCCCTCCCTCAGTACTAAACCCCTGACAGTGCGGCTCTCCCTCAGAACTAAAGTCCTGACATTGCGGCCCTCCCTAAGTACTAAACCCCTGACAGTGCGGCTCTCCCTCAGAACTAAACTCCTGACAGTGCGGCCCTCCCTTAGAATTAAACACATGACTGTGCATCCCGACTTCAGAACTAAACTCCTGAACGTGCGGCTCTCCCTCAGAACTAATCTCCTGACGTTGCAGCCCTCCCTCAGAACTAAACTCCTGACAGTGCGGCTCTCCCTCAGAACTAAACTCCTGACAGTGCGGCCCTCCCTCAGTACTAAACTCCTAACACTGCGGGCCGCCCTCACAACTAAAATGCTGACAGTGCGGCCCTCCCTCAGAACTAAACGCCTGAGAGTGCGGCTCTCCCTCACAACTAAACCCCTGACAGTGCGGCCCACCCTCAGAACTAAACTCCTGACAGTTTTGCCCTCCCTCAGAAATAAACACCGGACAGTGCGGCCCACCCTCAGAACTAAACTCCTGACAGTGTGGCCCTCCCTCAGAACTAAACTCCTGATAGTGTGGCCCTCCCTCAGAACTAAACTCCTGACAGTGCCGTCCTCTCTCAATATTAAACTCCGGACGGTGCGGCCATCTCTCAGTACTAAACTCCTGAAAGTGTGGCCCTCCCTCAGAACAACACTCCTGACAGTGCGGCCCTCTCTCATAACTAAACCCCTGACAGTGCGGCTGTCCCACAGAACTAAACTCCGGACAGTGTGGCCCTCCCTCAGAATTAAATTCCTGACAGTGTGGCCCTCCCTTAGAACTAAACTCCTGAAAGTGTGGACCTCCCTCAGTGCTAAACATCTGACAGTGCGGCCCTCGCTCAGACCTAACTCCTGGCATTGCGGCCATCCCTCAGGACTAAACTCCTGAAAGTGTGGCAGCCCCTCAGATTTAAACACCTGTCAGTGCATCCCTCCCTCAGAACCAAACCCCTGACACTGCGGCAACTCCTGACAGTGTGGCTCTCCCTCAGAACTAAACTCCTGACAGTGCGGCCCTCCCTGAGAACAAAACACCTGACAGTGCCGCCCTCCCTCAGAACGAAACTACTGAAAGTGCGACCATCTCTCAGAACTAAACTCCTGACAGTGCGGCCCTCCCTCAGAACTAAACTATTGACAGTACGGCCCTCACTCAGAACTAATCTCCTGACACTGCGGCCCTCCCTCAGAACTTAACTGCTGACTGTGCGGCTCTCCCTCAGTACTAAACTCCTGACACTGCGGCCCTCCCTCAGATCTAAACTCCTGACAATGCGACCCACCCTCAGAACTAAACTCCCGACATTGCAGCTCTCCCTCAAAACTAAACTCCTGACAGTGCGGCTCTCCCTCAAAACTAAACTCCTGAAAGTGCGGCCGTCCGTCAGTACTGAACGCCTGACAGTGCGGCCCTCCCTCAGAATTATTCACCTGACAGTGTGGCCATCCCTCAGAATTAAACTCCTGACAGTGCAGCCCCGCCTCAGAACTAAAATGCTAACCGTGTGGCTCTCCCTCAGTACTAAACTCCTGATAGTGCGGCTGTCCCTCAGTACGAAACTCCTGACACTGCGGCACTCCATCAGAACTAAACTCGTGACTGTGCGCCTCTCCCTCAGAACTAAACTCCTGACAGTGCGGCCCTCCATCAGTACTAAACTCCTGACACTGCGGCCCTCCCGCAGAACTAAAATGCTGACAGTGCGGCCCTCCCTCAGAACGAAACTCCTGACAGTGCGGCCCTCCCTCAGAACTAAACTCCTCAAAGTGTGGCCCTCCCACAGAACTAAACTCCTGACAGTGCGGTCCTCCCTTTATACTAAACTCCTGTGGTGCGGCTCTCCCTCAGTACTAAACTCCTGAAAGTGTGGCCCTCCCTCAGAACTAAACTCCTGACAGGGTGGCCATCCCTCAGTACTAAACATCTGACAGTGCATCCATCCCTCAGAACTAAACTCCTTACACTGCGGCCCTCCCTCAGAAATAAACTCCTGAAAGTGTGGCCCTCCCTCAGAAAAAAACTCCTGAGAGAGCTGCCCGCCCTTAGAACTGAACTCCTGACAGTGCGACCCTCCCTCAGCACTAAGCCCCTTTTATTGCGGCCATCCCTCAGTACAAAACTCCTGATAGTGCGGCCCTCCCTTAGAATGAAACTCCTGACAGTGTGGCCCTCCCTCAGAATTAATCTCCTGACAGTGCGGACATCCCTCAGAACTAAACTGCTTACCGCGTGGCTCTCCCTCAGTACTAAACTCCTGACAGTGCGGCTGTCGCTCAGTACTAAACTCCTGACAGTGCGGCTGTCGCTCAGTACTAAACTCCTGACAGTGCGGCTCTCCCACAGAACTAAACTCCTGACAGTGCGGCCCTACCCCAGAACTAATCTCTTAACAGTGCCGCCCTCCCTCAGTACGAAACCCTCGACAGTGCGGCCTTCCCTCAGAACTAAACCCCTGACAGTGCGGCCCTCCCTCAGAACTAAACTCCTGACAGTGCCGTCCTCCCTCAACATTAAACTCCTGACGGTGCTGCCCTCTCTCAGAACTAAATTCCTGACAGTGCGGCCCTCCCTCAGAACTAAACCCCTGACAGTGCGGCTCTCCCGAAGAACGAAACTCCTGACAGTGCGGCCCTCCCTCAGAACTAAACACCTGACAGTGCGGCTCTCCCTCAGAACTAAACTCATGACAGTGCGACCCTCCCTCAGAACGAAACTCCTGACACTGCAGCCCTCCCTCAGAACTAAACTGCTGACTGTGCGGCTCTCCCTCAGTACTAAACAGTGTGCAGTGTGGTGGCTTCGTGGTTAGCATTGCTGCCTTCCCAATACCAGAGACCTGGGTTAAATTCCAGTTTGTGGGCGGCACGGTGGCACAGTGGTTAGCACTGCTGCCTCACAGCGCCAAAGACCCGGGTTCAATTCCCGCCTCAGGCGACTGACTGTGTGGAGTTTGCACGTTCTCCCCGTGTCTGCGTGGGTTTCCTCCGGGTGCTCCGGTTTCCTCCCACCATCCAAAGATGTGCAGGGTCACATGAATTGGCCATACTAAATTGCCTGTAGTGTTAGGTAAGGGGTAAATGTAGGGGTAGGGGTGGGTTTCGCTTCGGCGGGTCGGTGTGGACTTGTTGGGCCGAAGGACCTTTTTTCCACACTGTAATCTAATCTAATCTAAACACCTGACAGTGCGGCCCTCTCTCAGAACTAAACTCCTTACATTGCGGCTCTCCCTCAGAACTAAACTCGGTACAGTGCGGCTCTCCCTCAGAACTAAACTCCTGACAGTGCGGCCCTCCTGTAGAATTAAACTCCTGACAGTGCGGAACTCCCTCAGTACTGAACGCCTGACAGTGCGGCTCTCCCTCAGAATTAAACTCCTGACAGTGCGGCCCTCCCTCAGAATTAAACTCCTGACTGTGCGGCCCTCCCTCAGTACTAAACACCTGACAGTGCGGCCATCCTGGAGAATTAAACTCCTGACAGTGCGGCCCTCCCTCAGAACTAAATTCCTGAAAGTGCGGCCCTCCCTCAGTACTGAACGCCTGACAGTGCGGACCTCCCTCAGAATTGAACTCCTGAAAGTGCGGCCCTCCCGCAGAACTAAACCCCTGACAGTGCGGCCTTCCCTCAGAAGTAAACTCCTGACACTGCGGCCCTCCCTCAGAACTAAACTCCTGACTGTGCGCCTCTCCCTCAGAACTAAACTCCTGACATTGCGGCCCTCCCTCAGTACTAAACTCCTGACACTGCGGCCCTTCCTCAGTACTAAAATGCTAAAAGTGCGGCCCTCCCTCAGAACTAAACTGCTGACAGTACAGCTCTACCTCACAACTAAACCCCTGACAGTGCGGCCCACCCTCAGAACTAAACTTCTGACAGTGTGGCCCTCCCTCAGAACTGTACTCCTGACAGTGTGGCCCACCCCCAGAACTAAACACCTGAAACTGTGGCCCTCC
>NW_025214160.1:8878-10369 GCF_004010195.1 Chiloscyllium plagiosum | reverse complement strand
GGCCCTCACTCAGCACTAAACTCCTGACAGTGCGGCTCTCCCACAGAACTGAACTCCTGACAGTGCGGCCCTACCCCAGAACTAATCTCTTAACAGTGCCGCCCTCCCTCAGTACTAAACCCCCGACAGTGCGGCCTTCCCTCAGAAAACCCCTGACAGTGCGGCACTCCCTCAGAATTAAACTCCTCACGATGCGGCCCTATCTCAGTAATAAACTCCTGAAAGTGTGGCCCTCCCTCAGACCTAAACTCCTGACATTGCGGCCTTGCTCAGGACTAAACTCCTGACAGTGCGGCCCAACCTCAGAACTGAACTCCTGACAGTGTGGCCCTCCCTCAGAACTAAACTGCTGAAAGTGTGGCCCTCCCTCAGAACTAAACTCCTGACATTGCGGCCCTCACTCAGAACTAAACTCCTGACAGTGCGGCCCTCCATCAGAACTAAACTCCTGACAGTGCCGTCCTCCCTCAACATCAAACTCCTCACGGTGCGGCCCTATCTCAGTATTAAACTCCTGAAAGTGTGGCCCTCCCTCAGATCTAAACTCCTGACATTGCGGCCTTGCTCAGGACTAAACTCCTGACAGTGCGGCCCAACCTCAGATCTGAACTCCTGACAGTGTGGCCCTCCCTCAGAACTAAACTGCTGAAAGTGTGGCCCTCACTCAGAACTAAACTCCTGACAGTGCGGCTCTCCATCAGAACTAAACTCCTGACAGTGCCGTCCTCCCTCAACATTGAACCCCTGACAGTGCGGCCCTCCCTCAGAACTAAACTCCTGACAGTGTGGCCCTCCCTCAGAACTAAACACCTGACAGTGCCGTCCTCCCTCAATATTAATCTCCTCACGGTGCGGCCCTATCTCAGTACTAAACTGCTGAAAGTGTGGCCCTCCCTGAGAACTAAACTCCTGACATTGCGGCCCTCACTCAGAACTAAACTCCTGACAGTGCCGTCCTCCCTCAACATTAAACTCCTGACGGTGCTGCCCTCTCTCAGTACTAAAATCCTGAAAGTGTGGCCTTCCCTCAGTACTAAACTCCTGACAGTGTAGCCCTCCCTTAGAATGAAACTCCTGACAGTGCGGCCCTCCCTCAGAACTAAACACCTGACAGTGCGGCAAACTCCTGACACTGCGGCCCTACCTCAGAACTAAACTGCTGACTGTGCGGCTCTCCCTCAGTACGAAACACCTGACAGTGCGGCGCTCTCTCAGAACTAAACTCCTGACAGTGCGACCCTCCCTCAGAACTAAAATCCTTACATTGCGACTCTCCCTCAGAACTAAACTCGGTACAGTGCGGCTCTCCCTCAGATCTAAACTCCTGAAAGTGCGGTCCCCCTCAGCACTAAACGCCTGACAGTGCGGCCCTCCTGTAGAATTAAACTCCTGACAGTGCGGCACTCCCTCAGAACTGAACTCCTGACAGTGCGGCCGCCCCTCAGTACTGAACGCCTGACAGTGCGGCCCTCCCTCAGAATTAAACTCCTG
>NW_025214160.1:4195-8249 GCF_004010195.1 Chiloscyllium plagiosum | reverse complement strand
CCCTCCCTCAGAACTAAACTCCTGACAGTGTGGCCCTCCCTCAGAACTGAACTCCTGACAGTGTGGCCCTCCCTCAGAACTATACTCCTGACAGGGTGACCCTCCCTCAGAACTAAACCCCTGACATTGCGGCCCACCCCCAGAACTAAACTCCTGACAGTGTGGCCCTCCCTCAGAACTAAACTCCTGACAGTGTGGCCCTCCCTCAGAACTGAACACCTGACAGTGTGGCCCTCCCTCAGAACACTCCTGACAGTGTGGCCCTCCCTCAGAACTGAACTCCTGACAGTGTGGCCCTCCCTCAGAACTATACTCCTGACAGGGTGACCCTCCCTCAGAACTAAACCCCTGACATTGCGGCCCACCCCCAGAACTAAACTCCTGACAGTGTGGCCCTCCCTCAGAACTAAACTCCTGAAAGTGTGGCCCTCCCTCAGAACTAAATCCCTGAAAGTGCGGCTCTCCCTCAGAGCTAAACTCCTGAAAGTGTGGCCCTCCCTCAGAACTAAACCCCTGAAAGTGCGGCTCTCCCTCAGAACTAAACTTCTGACAGTGCCGTCCTCCCTCCATACTAAACTCCTGTGGCTGCGGCCCTCCCTCAGTACTAAACTACTGACATTGCAGCCCTCCCTCAGATCTAAACTAGTGAGAGTGTGGCCCCACTTCAGATCTAAACTCCTGAAAGTGCGACCCTCCCTCAGAACTAAACTCCTGACATTGCGGCCCTGCCTTAGAACTAAACTCCTGACACTGCGGCCCTCCCTCAGAACTAACCCGTTGACTGTGCGGGTCTCCCTCAGTACTAAACTCCTGACAGTGCGGCCCTCCCTCAGAACTAAACTCCTGACAGTGCGGCCCTCCCTCAGAATAAAACTCCTGACAGTGCGGCTCTCCCTCAGAACTAAACTCCTGACAGTGCGGCCCTCCCTCAGAACGAAACACCTGACAGTGCGGCCTTCGCTCAGAAGTAAACACCTGTCAGTGCGGCCCTCCCTCAGTACTAAACGCCAGACAGTGCGGCCCTCCCTCAGAATTAAACACCTGACTGTGCGGCACTCCCTCAGAATTAAACTGCTAACAGTTTGGCTCTCCCTCAGTACTAAACTCCTGACAGTGCGGCTGTCCCTGAGTACTAAACACCTGACAGTACGGTCATCCCTCAGAACTGAACTCCAGACAGTATGGCCCTCCCTCAGAATTAAACTCTGACAGTACGGCCGTCCCACAGAACTAAACTCCTGACAGTGCGGCCCTCCCTCAGAACTGAACTCCTGACAGGGTGGCCCACCCCCATAACAAAACACCTGAAAGTGCCGCACTCTCTCAGAAGTAAACGCCTGACAGTGCGGCCCACCCTCAGTAGTAATTTCCTGAGTGTGCGGCCCTCCCTCAGAACTAAACTCCTCACAGTGCGGCCCTCCCACAGAACTAAACTCCTGACAGGACGACTCTCCCTCCGAATTGAACTCCTGACTGTTCGGCCCTCACTCAGAACTGAACAGCTAGCAGTGAAGACCTCCCTCAGTACTACATTCCTGACGGTGAGGTCCTCCCTCAGAACTAAACACCTGACAGTGCAGCCCTCCATCAGAACTGAACTCCTGACGGTGTGGCCCACCCTCAGTACTATACTACTGACAGTGCGGCCCTCCCTTACAAATAAACTCATGACATTGCGGCCCTCCCTTAACTAAACTCCTGAGAGTGCGGCCCTCCCTCAGTACTAAACACCTGTCAGTACGGCGCTCCCTAAGTAGTAAACTCCTGGCAGTGCAGCCCTCCCTCAAAACTAAACCCCTGACAGTGCGGCCCAACGTCAGAACCAAACTCCTGACAGTGTGGCCCTCCCTCAGAACTAAACTCCGAAAATGTGGCACTCCCTCAGAACTAAACTCCTGACAGTGCCGTCCTCCCTCAACATTAAACTCCTGACAGTGTGGCCCTCCCTCAGAACTAAATTCCTGACAATGCCGTCCTCCCTCAATATTAAACTCCTGGCGGTGCGGCCCTCCCTCAGAACTGAACTCCTGACAGTGTGGCCCTCCCTCAGAACTATACTCCTGACATTGCGGCCCTCCCTCAGAACTAAACAACTGACAGTGCGGCCCTCTCTCAGAAGTAAACACCTGACAGTGCGGCCCTCTCTCAGAAGTAAACTCCTGACAGTGCGGCTCTCCCACAGAACTAAACTCCTGACAGTGCGGCACTCCCTCAGAATTAAATTCCTGACAGTGCGGCTCTCCCTCAGAACTAAACTGATAACAGTGTGGCTCTCCCCCAGTACTAAACTCCTGACAGTCCGGCTCTCCCTCAGGACTAAAAACCTGACAGTACGGCCCTCGCTCAGAACTAAACTCATGAAAGTGTGGCCCTCCCTCAGAACTAAACCCCTGACACTGCGGCCCCTACTCAGAAGTAAACACCTGACAGTGCGGCCCTACCTCAGTACTAAACGCCTGACAGTGTGGCCCTGCCTCAGAACTAAACTCCTGAGAGTGCGGCCCTCCCTCAGACGTAAACTCCTGACAATGCGGCTCTCCCTCATAACTAAACTCATGACAGTGCGGCCCTCCGTCAGAATTGAACTCTGTCAGTGCGGTCCTCTCTCAGAACTAAACAGCTAACAGTGTGGACCTCCCTCAACACTAAACTCCTGAAAGTGCGGCCCGCCCTCAGGACAAAACGCCTGACAGTGTGGCCCTCCCTCAGAATTAAACTCCTGACAGTGCGGCCCTCCCTAAGAACTAAACTCCTGACAGTGTGGCCCTCCCTCAGAACTAAACTCCTGAAAGTGTGGCCCTCCCTCCGAACTAAATTCCTGACAGAGCGGCCCTCCCTCAGTACTTTACATCTGACAGTGCGGCCATCCCTCAGAACTAAACTCCTGACATTGCGGCCTTCCCTCAGGACTAAACTCCTGACAGTGCGGCCCTCCCTCAGCACTGAACTCCTGACAGTGCAGCTCTCCCTCAGAACTAAACTGCTGACAGTGCGGCCCTCCCTCAGAACTGAACTTCTGACAGGTCGGCCCTACCTCAGAACTAAACTCCTGACAGGTCGGCCCGACCTCAGAACTAAACTCCTGACAGTGCGGCCCTCCCTCAGAAATAAACTCCTGACAGTGCGGCCCTCAGAATTAAACTCCTGACAGTGTAGCCCTCCCTCAGAATTAAACTCCTGACAACACTGCAGACCTCACTTTCTCCTCATTCAGTAATTCCCCAAGTAAAACGAAAATATGTGTCCGTTTGTTATGGACCAGAGCAAATCCCCTCCAAATACATGGAGAAATTAACCTCGGGCCGAAAGTTTTCTTATATTAATGGTAAATGTGAGGTGCTGTGTTTTAGATACAATTCGCTTGTTCAAAATATTCGACATTAAGCACAACACAGTTTCTTCAAACATTTCCGACAAAATACAGCAAAAGGAAGTGGAACTTAGAATAACTTAATTCTGTTGGAAAACTTAACAGAATAATAGGTTATTTAACTACGATACAGTAACTGCTCAAACATGGTAATATTCAATAAACACAGACGTGTCAAAAAACAAATTCAGTAAACATAAAGTTCTCCAATCCAGAAGGAAAGAACATCAAAAGACAATTCTGAGAGAAATCTCAGACAGAGAGTGTAGCATAGGGGAGAGATTTCCTGCCTTCCAACCCTGCTAAGACCCCAGCAATAACTGGCGAAAGGTAAAACTAAGAATTCTGGTTATGTGAGAGTTTGAAATTACTCCACAGGACTCGGCCGCTGCTGCAAGGACCACACGGAATGCACTGTAGCGCCTGTCAAAAATGCCTAAACCCACCGAAGCCGTTAAATGATGGTAAGATAAATGTCAAAGTTGAACATAAATAAATAAAACAAAGGATGTGGCAGGCCTGGTGATCAGACACGGATGGCCTCGTGATTCCAACAATTCCTACCCTGCTAAAACATAGTAGGATCATCGAGCTTGTGAAGAGAAAGCACCACCTCTGCCCCTCACCTCTAACTTTAAAATTGAGATGTGCCATTCACCCAATAGTCAGCGATGTCAACATCCC
>NW_025214160.1:0-3652 GCF_004010195.1 Chiloscyllium plagiosum | reverse complement strand
CAAACAATGAACAGCCAGGGAATTCCTAGAGTCATGGCACTCATCGACAGATTCAATCAATAAGCACATCGACCTGGATCCTATATACCGACCACTGCAACGGACAGCTGGAACTGACAACCGGAAGTGGCAGATTCAAACCACTACAAATGCCGAAGGAAAGATCACAGAAGCGCTTCACAGGAGGCTCCCACGCACTGAGGCTGTCACCAAGACAGGGGAAGAAGCGTCTGCGACACAAATCTGAATATACGGCAGAGAAATGAAGTCAGATGCATTTCAGGATGCGAAGAAAACATAAAAATCCTGGAAAATATTATGAATGGTGCTAAAAAGAACAAGAGAAATTTGGCAGTAGTGTCTGTGGACTTAGCAAAAGCTTTTGATACAGTAGGCCATAAACTAATCATAACAGCGTTGAAAAAACTCCAGCGAACAGAACCACAACAACAAACTACGTTGTGTAATTCACTGCATTGAATCAAAGTCAATTCCTCATTCAGACTGATAATTAGCTTATTTGCATTCAGCAAATTAAATCGGGATTCCAAGTGATAGTGTCCTCACTTGCTAAGTTTGTCATTCTGTAGTCTCCTAAGTCATGTAGAGCATAGCCTCATTCTCTACACTGTACCCAGTATTCTTGTACTGAGGCCACAATTGATGATGTTTTGCTGTGCAGCAGCCCAGGTTTGTCAACAAACTATTTCACAAGTTTGCTCTCTTAGTGGCTTTTTAAACTTTGCTATCAATTAAACTGGTTTAATAACAACTACATATCCCTGATATTGAGTATTTCCAATGCCTTGATATGAAAGGCGTTTGATGAGATTAAACATAGGCAATAACTGGGTTGAACATGTAATTATGGAACATAAATGAAGGTCAATGTGGATGGCTTCAAGTACGTCCTGCTTGAGTCAATGGATGCGTTGGGCCAGGTAGATGGGAGTAGAGTTGACCACATGCTTTCAATTAAAACGTGCATTGTTGAAATTGTTTGATCCTACATTGAATGTACGTCGTGAAATTTATAGCAAACTGCATACCTCTCTGTTCTGGAACTTAAATGGCCAAGGGCTGAAGAAGTGTGGCAGCAGCACCCCCATATTAGTTCAAACAAATTTGATTGTCAGTTGGTTTGTATCCATGCCCTCTCTTGTTGTATTCTTTGACGTTCCCCGAATGCTAATGGCTTCTATGAAGTTCGTCCCATCTCGTAACTTTCGGACTATTGTTTTGTGCTTGGTTTGCACTGTGCATTTGTTAGTACAGCTTACTCACAGCTGCGGAGTCCGAAATGGGATTGCGACCTTGGGAGAATGCGTGGAGTTTGCATATTTGCATGGAGTCTGCGTTGGGTTTTCCTGGGTGCTCCAGTTTCCTTTTATAAAGATGTGCAGGTTAAGTGCATTAGCCAAGGTAAATGCAGTTTTAGGGGATAGGGTGCGGGTGTGTGTTTGGGTGTGTTTTCCTGTGGAGGGCCTGTGCAGACTCGGTGGTTCAAGTGTCCACTCTTTGTACACTCGAGGTGTGATTATTCTATCAATTTTAATATATTGTTATTATTGCTATGATGCTGCTGCTGCTGATATCGCTGATGGCACATTATAGATCAGGATTTGGATGCAGTTTTAGACCGATTTATGGTGGAACCAATAATGTTGCATCCCGAATTGTCATACTCCTTCAAACTGTGGTCTCTCTGCTATAACACGTAGCAAAAAGAGCTCAAAAATGGAATTTCGGCGTTAGAATGCATTTTTTCACTGATCCAAGGCAACTTGGTTTGGGAGGACTGTTGCACTATTTCTTACAATCTTTTTTTTTTCTGTGCTCTTCCAAGGTGTCTAATCGGATTCAAATACATGCGCTTATAATTTGTGAAAGTCAGCCGTGCTGCTATGATCTTCACTTGATCTAATATGCAGCTTTGAGAGACTCGGTGAATTGGATATTTTCAATGTCACCACTTGATTCATAATCCTTGAGCCGAACTGTTTTAAAAAGAGCATCAGTTATCTGTCGAATCTGATGCAGCATTCTGTCCCTTGTCTTATGGCGTAGCACGTCATTTCAACGATTGACATGCATGACGTAATGTAGTTCAAGAAGTCGCTGGCCAACTTTACTCAATCTGCCACGTAGAAATTCTGCTGCATCTTTCTTACAATTTTGAAGGACAGCTCGACTGTATTCATTATGTGTGAAGTCGTTCATGAACTAAACCATCTCATTGAACGGCGAAGGATGAGGGGTGACTTGATAGAGGTTAATAAGATGATCAGGGGAATAGATGGAGTCGACAGTCAGAGACTTTTTCCCCGGGTACAACAGAGTGTTAGAAGGGGACATAAATTTAAGGTGAAAGGTGGAAGGTATGGGGGGGGGGATGTAAGGGGTAGGCTCTTTACCCAGAGAGTAGTGGGGGCATGTAATGCGCTGCCTGTGGGAGTGGCAGAGTTAGAATCATTGGTGACCTTTAAGCAGCAATTGGATAGTTATATGGATAGGTGCTTCAGCTAGGACAAATGTGCGGCACAACATCGTGGGCCGAAGGGCCTGTTCTGTGCTGTATAGTTCGATGTTCTATGTTCTATATCTGTGGTTTCAGTGCGATCATTCAGGGAACTGACCCGGACAGGTAAGTTGAGGATGCTTCATTCCTACTGGTTGGATGATATTTATTTCATGATTATCGGTTCACAGTATCAAACTTATGTTATTTTTTTGAAGATTGCATTTAGGTGCTGAATAACCCAACAATTTGGTGTATATCTTGCGATGGAAGTGAGGATGCAATGAAAATACATGCTTGTGCCCAGCAGCATGTGGAAGTTTATTCAAGTTTGCAGTATCAATAACGCCGAGTTGAACAATGACACCATACTTTGCCGCAATCCGCTTCATTAATAGATACGTGTGCCATATACTACATAACATGAGTTAAAAAGTGAATCATAATCATTTATGACATAACCTTTAAAATGAAGGAAAATGTTTTGATGGAGTGCTGGGTTGCAAGATATGAAATTAGTTTCATTTGGCAGAAAGTAAGCTTGGAAGATTGAGAGAAAATTCACTATTGCCATAAAGCCAGTGGTTAGTATAATAAAGAAAACCGACAATTCTAGGGGACCAGCTTTATTTCATGCCTCTCATTGAGTCCTGCATTCTGTACTTGAAGTTTTATGTTTTCTTCCCGAGATTATTATGCTCACTGATGTAGGGTTCTGTCTGATCACAGAGCGATTGCCGTTTGAGACAGATCCATTTACATTTATTGGGAAGTCGACTAAGGTAATACAGTTCCTATTTCCAAATATCAATGTATGTGGATATATTTTCCATAAAAACGTTTTTATGCAATTGCTCATCTGAGACGAACAAAAGAACTTTTATCTGTATCTAACGGGAGCACTTCATTAACCAATGATTGATTGGAACATTGTGTACTGTTCAGCCACAACGTCAGGATTCAACAGACTGAACGTATTCCTGATTATAGAATATGGCTCTATGATAATCACGCACTTCAAGTGGATTCGTTGAGTGAACTGGTGCAGATATACCCTTGACCCTCTTCTCCATCTGTCATCATGATGAAACTGTCTGTGTCTTCCCATCTAAAATAAAAGTCAGCGATATCTAA
>NW_025214159.1:38607-39904 GCF_004010195.1 Chiloscyllium plagiosum | reverse complement strand
CCACGCCTGAAAGGATCGCGAACAATTAGGCAGGGTCTTGAGGAGAGGAAGTGAAAATAACATTATGAAGAACGTTTTCGTGCAGAGAGTGGTTAGGGTCAGATTTACACAGTTGCGCTGGCACCCTTGTGGAGCTCTGAGTTGTCTCGTCCTGTTCTGTCGGTGTGTTCTGATCTCAAGTGTGAAACCTCTTCCCTCAGATGGTAATGAACTGGTGAAGTTGAAACACATGACTTGCTTTTCTTTGTCCATTTCCTGCGGTAAAGAATCAGACGCCGGTGTAACAAAAGACTTTCTGCAGGATTGCTGTGTCAAGGCAAATTCTGAACACCAAACAGGCTGCACAAGAAGGCACTCATATCAATTTACCTGAGGGAAGAGTCTCCGGTGTCCGTTTCTGTCTGTCCCGATAGCACACCACCTTGCCATTTCTCCGATAACAGACCTTTGGAACAAGTTCAAAGTTGCCATTTGATGCATTCGTGTCAATGACGTCTCCGACCCCAAGTGATAGTGAGAGAGAGCAGAAGAATGAATGGGCTCTGCCTTCCACCAGCACAGCTTGCAAGTAGAAACAAAATGGTTCAATTATCCGCTAGTGGAGAGAGCCCGGTCCCTGGGGACGGGACAAACAGCAGTGTTCTGGGAGCAGGAGACAGACTGAGAAGCAGATGTTCTTGAAACTCGTTGCGGCTTGAAATTCTGGGAGCAATGTACAATGTATTTCGTACTGAGCAAGTCTCAGCTGCTTCTGGAGCTGGCTGCGCCCACGGAATGTGGCTCGTTGGTCTCAGGGTAGGAACAGGTTGACGTGGATGGTGCCGTGCCTGAGGAGTGTCAGTTCTGAAGTTAGATTGGAAAGTTGGGACAGTTCTCCTTGGACCTGTAGTTGCTGTGGAGGAGGATCATAAGACACGGAATATAGAATAAAAGATTATAGTGTCATGCAACATAAATGATATATTGAAGAAACCTAGATTGCTGTTGAGTCTTTCATCTTTTAAAACGGGTTGTAGATTTCGGTTCATTAATCTGTAAATCCCAGAACTTTTTAAAAATCACATTCTCCAGGTAACTTAAGGTTCTATAAAAGGAGGTGACACCTCAGGTCAGACAATGCATGAAAGCTGTGAGGGTAGGGTCTATCTGTATCCTAATCTTGAGTGAGACTGGTTCTATTTCCAAATATATAATTCTGCAAACGCAGATTCACCCCAAAGACTTCTATATGTGAGTGCATGCATGAGAGAGAGCGTGTGTGTGCGTGTGCATGCTGGGTACAGTGTGTGTGTGTGTG
>NW_025214159.1:36449-38190 GCF_004010195.1 Chiloscyllium plagiosum | reverse complement strand
CCTGCTGTGCTTTTCCAGCACACACTCTCGACCCTAATTTCCAGCATCTGCAGTCCTCACTTTCGCCCTGTAAGGGGTGAATGTTCTATGCCTAGTCTTTTAAATCTTTTAAAATCTTTTCCCCTCACCCTAAACCTATACCCTGTAGTTTTGCAATACCTCTACCCTGGGGAAACGACAGAAACGTTGAGCAGACAGTCAAAATGCAAAAGGAATAAAATGTCGAGGCACAGGGGAAAAAGATTTCGACAAAATTTGCTTTGGTATTTTTCTCTCGTATTCGCATTTGGACACTTAAAATTTGTCATGATGTGGAGGTGCCCGTGTTGGACTGGGGTGTACGAAGTTAAAAATCACACAATACCAGGTTACAGTCCAATCGGCTTGTTTGGAAGCACTAGCTTTAGGAGCGTGGCTCCTCCATCAGGCGGTTGTGGAGTATACGATCATAAATTCTGTGTCTTACGATCTTATACTCCACAACCACCTGATGGAGGAGCAGCGCTCTGAAAGCTAGTGCTTCCAAATAAGTCTGTTGGACTAGAACCAGGTGTTTTGTGATTTTTAACTTTAAAATTTGTAACAAATTCCTGCACACTGAGCATGCTCCGCGGTGTCAGCAAGCACTGCGCACGACCGCCAGTATCAGCAAAGCACTGTGCATATTCCTTGGTGCCCGCAGAAACTGCGCGTCAGCTCCTTTCCATGGACCAATGGAGAACCTTGGAGGACCGGAAGGAGACTGGTCCTCCTGCCAATCAGAGCCGGCCATTGTCGAAATGTGGAGGTTGGACCGTGAGCTCTGAAGCTGCTGCTGCTCCTTTCTGTGAAAACTTCACCCCAGACTTTAACTTCCTTCCTCTGTCTAACTTTTGTGAGTACAACAGTCTGTTTCTCACCACTTTTTCCATTTTTTGTTTCAAACTGGGGTTCAATTGTTAACTTGCAGCAACTGAAAGGAAAGAGTGAATCGGGGGGCGGCGGGGGAATAAATTCTGGAAAAGTTGATCCAGGTCTGTGTCTCAGTTTGCAAACACATGGCAAATGCAGTGACACAATTTATAGCCTTTGATGTTTTTAAAAAACGCAGAGAGGAGGCGCATTGTTTAAATGGTGATATGTTGAGATGTGATGAAAGTGAGATGATGGAGATCAGAGTTGAATATTGTGGCGCTGAAAAAGCACAGCAGGTTAGGCAGCAACTGAGGAGGAGGAGAGTCAATGTTTTGGGCACGAGCCCTTCATCAGGAGTGATGTGTGGATGGACAAAGGGGCCTCAGCGTCCTTCTACACCAGTCACTGCCAGTTGTCAGAGAGGAGCAGCAAGCAATCAGCAAGGCAAGTGCTATATTAGCAAGAGAAGCTTCGAAATCCTCATTTCCCCTTCCCCCACCTCATCCTAGTTTCTAACCTCCAGCAACACTGTCCCCTTGACTTGTCTGGACTTGTCCGACCTGCCTAGCTCCTTTTCCACCTATCCACTCCACCCTCTCCTCCCTGACCTATCACCTTCATCTCCTCCCCCATTGACCTATTGTACTCTATGCTACTCTATCCCCACCCCCACCCTCCTCTAGCTTATCTCTCCACGCTTCAGGCTCTCTGCCTTTATTCCTGATGAAGGGCTTTTGCCCGAAACGTCGATTTCGAAGCTCCTCGGATGCTGCCTGAATTGCTGTGCTCTTCCAGCACCACTGATCCAGAATCTGGTTTCCAGCATCTGCAGTCATTGTTTTTACCT
>NW_025214159.1:31421-36386 GCF_004010195.1 Chiloscyllium plagiosum | reverse complement strand
AACATTTAAGAGGCATTTGGATGGGTATATGAATAGGAAGGGTTTGGAGGGATATGGGCCGGGTGCTGGCAGGTGGGATTAGATTGGGTTGGGATATCTAGTCGGCATGGATGGGTTGGATCGAAGCGTCTGTTTCCATGCTGTACATCTCTATGAATCTATGTACTTATCCAATGTCTTTTAAACACTGTAACTGTACCTGCATCCATCACCTCCTCTGGACATTAATACCACATGAGAACTATTCTCTGTCTTAAAATAAAAAGGTGCCCCTCATGTCTTTTTAAATATTTCTCCTCTCATCTTCAAAGTTTGCTCCCTCACCTTGAAACACCCATCCCAGGGAAAGAATACCTGCTGTTCACCTCATCGATACCCCTGAAGATTTTATAATCCTCTCTAAGGTCATCACTCAACCTCCGATGCTGCAGTGAAAAAAATCCCACCCAGTCCACCTAGATGCCGGTATATTTATATCCAGTTATGAACTGTTCAATGCTGGTGCCGACTGAAAGATCAAATGACCTATTCCTGCTCCAAATTCTCTCACCCTGTGTCCAGGACAGCAAGAGACCATATGACAAAGGTGCAGAAATTAGGCCATTCAGCCCATCAGATCTACTCCACCATTCAATGACAACTGATACGTTTTTCAACCCCATTTTGAAATTTTGATTTTGGAAAGGCAGATCAGGGCAGGATCTGCGAAGTTAATGGGGAGTGTTGTTGACCAAACATACCTTGGAGTGCGGGTTCATAGTTTCTTGAAAGTGGAGTCACAGGTAGACAGGATTGCGAAGGAGGTGTTTGGTATGCTTGCCTTTACAGGTCAGTGTCTTTCAATACAGATTTTGGGAGGTCATGTTGCCCCTGTACTGGACATTGATTCCGCCACTTTTGGAATACTGCGTTCAGTTCTGGTTACCCTGCTACAGGAAAAGTGTTGTGAACCTTTGACAGGGTTTGGCAAAGATTTACAAGGTTGGAGGTTTGAGCTATAGGGAGAGGCTGAATAGGCCGGGGCTGTTTTCCCTGGAGCATTGAAGGCTGAGGGGTGACTTTATAGAGGTTCATATGGAACATGGATAGGGTGAATATCCAAAAACATTTCCACATAGTAGGGAAGTCCAAATCTAGAGGGCATAGATTTGAGGTGAGAGGGGAAAGATTTAAATGGAACCATATGGACAACATTCTCACACAGAGAGTGATGCAAGCATGGAATGAGCTGCCAGAGGACGTGGTGGAGGCTGGTATAATTACAGCATTTTAAATGGCATCTGGTAACAGGGTGAATTGAGACGGATATAGGCTAAGTGCTGACAAATGTGACAATGTTAATTTGGGATATCTGGTCAGCACAGACAAATTGGACTGAAGGAAAGCAGAAGTATTGTTGTGAATACTGGACTTTTAGAGCAGCTTCCAAAGATATTTTATCCTTATGCTGGGAGTAGAGCTACAATGAAATCTTTCATTTGCGAGATGGCAACTGAGTAAGTGCGGATATCCAGGATTTTGACGGAATGTGGGAATTTGTTGCAATGTGGGGTTGAAGTGTTTTAAGTAAAGTGTCCTAAGTGGGAAGCCTAGTGAAGTGTTTCGGTGGATTTTTGTTTTAAACTGCTCATTTCTTTCAGCCCCCAACAATGTACTTCCAATGCTGTGCATCAGAAGGAGCGGTGAATCAGTAACTGGTATCATCAGAAGCCTTACGGTTTTCAGGACTGCAGGTATTGCATTGTTGCATCAGCATTGTAAAGGTTATCGGCAGCAGTGGGAGGTGTGGGCTGTATTCACTGGAAGCGATGAAGCAGTTAGATAACACACATATGAGAGGGCAGGGTGGGACTTGTCTTTTAATTTGCAGAAGTTGGGAGGTTCTGGGAGTTGTGGTTCTGGGCAAACACAACTGCAGTAAATCATAGAAGCCCTACAGTGTGGAAGGAGGCCATTCAATCCATCAAGTACACACTGACCCATCGAACAGCTTGCCACCCAGACTCACCCTATCTCGTCGTTTCTGCTGGTGGGTTAGACTAGGTAACAAGATTAGGGGTAGTTTAAGGCAGAGGAGGAGGGACTACATTTCCTGGAGAGTGGTGAATCTATGGAATTCTTTGCCCAAGGAAGCAATAGAAGCAGGCATATTCAAGACACAGTTCGATGGGATTTTGGATGGTAGGTGAATTTAAGGTAGTCAGGATAATGTTGGTAAGTGGAGCTGAGATGATGGATAGATCAGCCATGATCTTAAAGAATGGTGGAGTAGACTCGATGGGCCAAATGGCCTCTTTCTGCACTGCAGGGATTTTATGATTGCTTCATATGGTGTATATCTGATATTCGCTGTTGTACAAGCTGCATGGCTATGATTTTTCACCTTCTAATATAGTAATGGAATTACATCCTGTATTTCTTGTATTCATTTGTATTTTAACAGGTCAGCAGGAAATCTTTCAGCAACTTTACTGGCTTTCTTTCCTGAAGCAGCCTTGACATTTCATTTTCATATCCTTCATTCAGCTCCATTTCCAGCACCTTTGTAGGAAGGTTGTTCCAGGTCATTGTCACCTAAATGAAGTTTTCCTCTTTATATATTTAATGCTATCTGGCTGAATGAGGGTTTTCAGGTTTCTGTGTCATGGATAATATATGATCAGCAGGTATCTGGCAATCTAAGGAATTGTCACCGATGTTATGTTCATTTGACTGTACTGAACGTGACTTATTTCATGGTTTTATTTGCAGGAAGACATGGGGAAAGAAATCTGAAACCAAAAGATACATCAGCTTCCGACAGAGTCACTTGATTCATTGGGACTTGAATATCAGCAGCCATTCCAGTCGAGAAGAAATGTTTGCTTTTGTCTGCTTGGGCACTGGTGTGGCAGGAAGAATACTGATACGCCCGAATGAGAGAGATTCAGTGTGGTGACCGTGAAAAGTACAGGACTTCACACCATTTACTCAGCTTGGAGGATCAAAGAGAGCGTTCACTTGCTCTCTGTGCGGGAAGGGCTTCACCTGCTCCTCCCACCTGCAGAGACATCAGTGAGTTCACCTCCCATCGCAGGGGGATTGAAGGAGCTTCGGCCGAGTGCCATTCTCGACTGCATTAATAACCCAGTTCTGGGGACTCCCGGGTTTGAATCTCACCATAGCAGATGGCGGATTTGGAGTTCAGTCAGAAATCTGGAGTTCAGAATCTCATTATGAAACCATTTTCGGGAAACAAACACCCCAATCTGATTCACTCATGCTTTCGGAGAGGAACCTGCCGATGTGGGAAAGGATTCACTCAGTCGTCCCAGCTGCATCCTTTCCCTGGTCTGGCCTATATGTGACTCTAGACCACAACAGTGTGGTTGACTCTTGACAGACCATCTGCAAATGCGCGGGGGGAATCTTACTTGCATGCAGGCTATGGGTTGCAATTGCTGAGTGAAGCAATACTTCTTCCAGGCTAAGGCTGCACCAAGGATCGAATTACAAAGGGACAACTCAGCTGACCAATAGTGAAGAAAGTGGGATGCAGGGGAGTGTGTGTATGTGTGTATGTGTGTGTGTGTGTGTGTGTGTGTATAAAAAAACGCTACGTTTTGTGCACCTTTTTGCTGGGACGATCTGAAGCTGCAACAAAGATGGGTCCCAACAAAAGTTACCTGAACTTACCGTCGGACTCAGACATTGAAGGCTATGAGATCCAACTGGTTTTTCTTTTAAAGCTGCTAATTTCTTTCAATCTCCGGCGCGAGGTTTCCAATGTCTTATATCAGAAGGAGCAGTCAATGTGTAGCTCGTATTATTAGAATTGTACATTTTTCAGGACTGATGGTTCATTGTTTCCTCAGCATTGTAAAGTTACTGGCAGCAGTGGGAGGGGTGGGCTGTTTTCACTGGAAACATAGTTAAAAATCCAGTTATAGTCCAACAGGTTTATTTGGAAGTACTAGCTTTCGGAGTGTTGCTCCTTCGTCAGGTAGCTGTACAGCAGGATCATAAGACACAGAATTTGTAGCAAAATGATATATTGAACAAATCTCGACTGCTTTTAAGTGTTTCATCTTTAGAATGGGTTGCAGGTTTCAGTTCATTAGTATGTAAATCCCAAAACTTCTTTTAAGTCACAGTCTCGAGATAACTTCAGGTTTTACAAAGAGGTGCCATCTCAGCTCAGACAATGCATGAAAGATGTGAGATTCGAGTCTGTCTTGCGTCAAAGTAGGAATTTATAAAATATTACATGGATTGACTGTCTGCAGATTGTGCACTTTTTGAGCAAAATAGAATGTATCTACAAACATAATTCTGCAAATGCAAATTCACCCCATAGTCTTATCTATGTGTGCATGCATGAGAGTGAGTGAGTGTGTGCTGCCCCGTGAGTCTGGTGAGAGAGTGTGTGTTTGCGTGTGTGCATGCTTGGTAAAGTGAGAGTGTGCAGGAGTATAAGTCTTTGAGAGGATGTGTGTGTGGGTGTGCATCTGAGAGAGCGCGAATATCTGAGAGAGTGCCTGTGTGAGTATGTGAGAATGTATGGCTGTGTGTGAGAGACAGAGAGACAGAATGTGTACAGTGTAATGGGGTCACCTGTAATGTAACATGAACCCAAGATCCTGGTGGAGGCCATCCTCATGGGTTCCAAACTTGGCTATCAGTCTCTGCCCGGCCACGAGAAATGATTAAGCAGTTCCACAATAGACACTGGAGAGGGCAGGGTGAGACTTGTCTTTCAATTTGCAAAAGGTGGAAGGCTCTGGATGATGTGATCAAGGGCAACCACAACTTGGAGGACCTTCGACTCAGAGAGGTGGAGCTGGAAGCCAGGTTGCTGACACGCTGGGAGGGCAAGGCGGAAAGTGAATCAGATGTTTTTTATTCCGGGAGATGGTCTTTCCCTCCGTACAGAGCCTTCCGATGGGGTCAGTGGACAGGGTCAGGAGGGTGTGAGCCCGGGTCAGG
>NW_025214159.1:29899-31388 GCF_004010195.1 Chiloscyllium plagiosum | reverse complement strand
CTAACTGTGGGGTGGTGGGAGTAAGAACAACGTTAGGGAGGGGGAGATAAGGGACAGAATAGTGACGGGGGTTGCCTCCGTTCTCTGCAGTTGGCAGCAGGAGCACAGATGGTATCGGAATCTGGTGCCAGGATTCAGGAACCGCTGTGCTCTGGGCTGGAGAAGTGGGAAAGGGAGGTGCAATGGGTGTGGTCCAACGATGTCAGCAGGACACAGCCTCTGCTGAGGGCGCATGAGAAGTTAAAAGCTGCAAAGACAAAGCAGAACCTCAAAGCACTGGGTGGGATGGTGGCTCAGTGGTTAACAATGTTGCTTAATAACGCCAGGAGCCTGGGTTTGATTCCATCCTCGGGTGACTGTCTGTGTGAAGTTTGGCATGTTCTCCCCCTTGTGTCTGTGTTGGTTACCTCTGGGTGTTCTGGCTTCCTCCCACAGTCCAAAGATCTGCACTTTAGGGTGGATCAGCTGTGCTAAAGTGTGCAGGTGAGCTTGCATCTTTTAGGATGACCATGTTAGTTTCGGTTCCTTCATTTGTAAATCCCAGAACTCTTTTAAATTTACATTCTCAAGATAGCTTTTAACAATAGGTGTCATCTCAGCTCAGATAATGCATTGAAGGTGAGACATTAAAGCCTGTGTCCCAATGTTAGGTCAGACTGATTCTATTTCAAAGTGGGAGCTACAGAATCTTACATGGATTTATGCAATTTTTGAGTAATTCGGAATAGAATGGACTTCTGCAAGGAAGTGTACAAACAACTGACCAGGAACACGACAGGCAACTACCAGCTGATCTGACCAAAGAACACAACCGTGAACTGACAGCATTCATCAAGACTTCTGATCCAATCCTTCCAGAAGCTCAGCACCCACGGACGAGTTGAATCCGTGGATGTGTCAGTACTCTACACCAGCATTCCTCACGATGATGGCATCACGGTAAGAGCCTCAGTACTCAATGCCAACAACTGCCAATCTCTGAGCACTGTCCTACAACTCATCCACTTCAACCTTGACCACAACATTTTCACCTTTGTCAACCAGTTCTTCATCCAGACACATGGAACAGCCATGGGGACCAAATATGCACCCCAGTATGCCAACATTTTCACGCAGAGGTTCGAACAAGGCTTCTTTTCTGCACAGGACCTCCAACCAACACTATACATCAGATATATTGATGACATTTCTTCCTGTGGACCCATGGTGAGGAGTCACTGAAACAACAATACTCTTTAGTATCTGTCTCATTTTTGAACACATACAGCTCTATCAAGGATGGGTATCTCAGCACTTCTCTGTACCGCAAACCCATGGATAACCTGACAGTGCGATACTTCTCTAGTGAAACATATTAAAACAGCCACCCCCTCTGGACAAGCCCTTCGCATACATAGGATCTGTTCAGGTGAGGAGGAACATGACAGACACTTGGAAGTACACAAGCATGCTCTCATAAGAACGGGGTACAATGTTCAACTCATCAACT
>NW_025214159.1:25988-29284 GCF_004010195.1 Chiloscyllium plagiosum | reverse complement strand
GGGTTCATGTCACACTACACTATACATTCTCTCTCTCACACACACACACACACACACGCATGCATTCACACACACCCTCTCACAGACTTATACTCCATTATACACTCTCTCTCACACACACACTCACACACCCACACCCTCTCAGACTTATACCCCATTACACTCTCTCACACACACATGATCACTTGGTTTCTCCTGCACACAAACACACACATAAATGTTTGTGGGTTGAATTTGTACTTGCAGAATCGCATTTTATTTTGCTCAAAAACTCATACACGGTAAGATTCTGTAATACAACGATAGAAATAGAATCCGTCTGACCTAACATTGGGGCACAGACAGACTTTAAATTAACACCTTCAATGCATTATCTGATTGAGATGACACCTATTGTTAAAAGCTAGCTTGACAACGTAACTTTTGAAAAGTTTTAGGATTTAAATGTGAAGGAATCGAAACTAACATGGTCATTCTAAAAAATGGTAGAGGTAAGCTAAAGTTGTTTAATATTCCATCCTATGACACTGCAATCCTGTTGCTATAAAGTCTGTGTGTTATGATTCTGCTCCACAACCAACGATGAAGGAGCAGCGCTTCGAAAACTAGTGATTCCAAATAAACCTGTCGGGCTATAACCTAGCATTGTGTGATTTTTAACTTTGAAAATCTGCAGTAATACCAGCATCTCCATATTGCGCATGCTACTCGGTGTCAGCAACGCAGTGCGCATGTTCCAAGGTGTCAGCAAAGTATTACGCATGCTCACGCAACAAGCGGAAACACTCCATGACCTTGTTTTGATGGACCAATGAGAAGCTCTGGAGGACCGGATGTAGACTGGTCCTCCTGCCAATCACAGCAAACCCATCGTCTGGATGCGGAAGTAGGACCATGTGTTTCTGAGGTGGTTGCTGCTCCTCTCTCTCTCTGAATGAAGATTGAGCTTCACCCCAACTGCAAGTTCCTTCCTCTCTCCAACATCTGTGAGTTCAACACACTCTTTTCTCACCCCCTTTTCCATTCCGGGGTTGAGCTGTTGACTTGCAGTAACTGAAGGGAAACGAAGTGAATCCACGGAGGGGACAGACTCTGGGAAAGTTAGTCCAGGTCTTTTTTTCAATGGCAAATACAGGAGAATTGACAGTTCAGGCTCGAACCTTTCATCAGCAATGATGTGTGGATGAACAAAGGGGCCTCTGCGTCCTTCTAATCCAGTCAATGCAAGTTGTCAGACAGGTGCAGCAAGTAGTGAGCAAGGCAAGTGGTATATTAGCAAGAGGAATTGAGTTCAGAAGTGGGGACGCCGTCCTGCAGTTTGGGCGTAATTGAATATATCCAAGGCTGAGTTCATCTGATTTTTGAACAACAAAGAAGTGATGATTATGGGGGAGGCAAGACCAGTACAGATCACTTACTATGCTGACTATGTTCTCAAACTAAACTGGACTCACCTGCCTGTGTTTAATCTATATCCCTCTGAACCTTTTATATTGGAGTCATAGAGATGTACAGCACAGAAACAGACCCTTCAGTCCAATTTGTCCATGCCTATCAGTATTCCTAATCTAGTCTATTTGCCAGCCCTGGGCCATATCCCTCGAACCCCTTCTATTATAGACCAATCCAAATGCCTCTTAAATTCTGTAATTATACCAGTCTCCACCACTTCCTCTGGCTGGTCATTTCATATATGCACTACTCTGTGTGAAAAGGCTCCCCTTTGAGCTCTTTTATGTCTTTCCCCGTTCGCCCAAAACCTTTAGTTCTGCACTACCCCACCCCAGGGAGAAGACTTTGTCTATTAACCCTATCCATGCCTCTCATGACTTTATAAACCTCTAAGGTCGTCCCTCAGCCTCCGACGCTCCAGGGAAACAGCCGCAGCCTATTCAGCCTCTCCCGAGAGCTAATTTTTTCAAATCTGGCAACATGCTGGTAAATCTTTTCTGAACCCTTTCAAGTTTCACATCGTCCTTCTGATGGGCAGGAGACCAGAGTTGCATGCAATATTCCAAGCACGCAATATTCCAAATGTGGTCTCACCAATGTCCTTTTGAGCTGCAACATCACCTACCACCCAACTCCTTTACTCAGTGCTGTACCCGATAAAGGAAAGCATGCCAAATGCTGCCTTCACTATCCTCTCTACCTGGGACTCGACATTCAAGGAACTATGAACCTGCACTCCAAGGTCTCTTTATTCAGCAACACTCCCCAGGACCTTTTACACTTTATGCTAAGTCCTACTTTGATTTGCTTTTCCAAAATCCAGCACTTCACATTTATTTAAATTAAACTTCATCATCGTATACTAATCCAAATGTATTTTAAATGTTCTAACTGTATCTGCATCCATCCCTTTGTCTGGAAATTCATTCCACACACAAACCACTCTCTGGGGGGAAGAAAATGGCGACCCTCATGTCCTTTTAAAATCTTTCTCCTCTCTCTCTTTCAAAATTTGCTCCGTAATCTTGACCCCCAGCCTAGAGAGAGGATTTTGGCCGTTCACCTCATCTATACCCCTCACGATGTTATAATCCTCCTCTGCTCCAGTGGAAAAATGTCCAGCTTATTAACCTGAATGTAGGTATATTCATGGCCGGTCAGGCAGCATCCGAGGAGCTACCTGGTCTGCTGTGCTTTTCCAGCACCACTCTAATCTAGATTCTGGTTTCCAGCATCTGCAGTCCTTGTTTTAGCCTTTTACGTCGGTATACTCAGATCTACTTATGATCTGTTCAATGTTGGTGCAAGCTCGACAGGCTAAATGCCCTATTCCTGCTCCCAATTTGCACACTCCTAGTCCAGAACAGCAAGAGACCATAAAACACAGGAGCAGACATTCGGCTTCTGAGCCCATCAGGGGTGCTGCACTATTAAGTTCTGGCTGATAAGTTTCTCAATCCCATTCTCCCACTTTCTCCCTGTAACCCTCGATCCCCTTGATACTCAAGAACCTATCTATCTCCATCTTAAATCTACTCAGTGACCTGGCCTCCACAGCCTTCTGTAGCAATGAATTCCACATATTCACCACTCACCGGCTGAAAATGTTTCGCCTTATCTTTGTTCTAAAAGATATTCCTTTTACTCTGATGCTGTGCCCTCGGGTCCTAGACTCTCCTACCAATAGGAACATCTTCCCCATGTGCACTTTGTCCAGGCCATTCAGAATTCTGGCTGTTTCAATTAGATCTCCACCTCCCCCGAGTGTGGGCCTGTTAATCAGCATGAACCACACCCTTCAGGATGAGTTACAGCAGGAATTAGGTTCAGCAAAGTCAGAACGG
>NW_025214159.1:24608-25968 GCF_004010195.1 Chiloscyllium plagiosum | reverse complement strand
CCTTTATTGGTCAGAGCATTGAGTACAGGGGTTGGGAGGTCATGTTAGGCCTCTTTTGGAAAACTGTGTGCAATTCCAGTTGCCCTCCTCTAGAAGAACGTTGTGAAACTTAAAATGGTTCAGAAAAGATTTACAAAGATGTCGGCAGAGTTGGAGGGTTTGAGCGATAGGAAGATGCTGAATACGCCAGGGATAATTTCCCTGTAGCATTAGAGGCTGATGGGTGACCTTACAGAAGTTTATAAGGGGTATGGATAGGTTGGACAGACAAAATCCTTTCCCCATGGTAGGCAACTTCAAACCTAGAGGGCATAGGATTCGCGTGAAAAGGGAAAGATTTAAAACGGACCTGAGGGGCAACTTTTTCACAGAATTGATCGAATGCGCTGATGGGCATGTTTGGAATGAGCTGCCAGAGGAAATGGTGGAAGTTGCTACAATTACAACATTTAAAAGGCATCTGGATGGGTATGTAAATAAGAAGGATTTAGAGGGATCCAGGCCAAATGCTGACAAATGGGATTAGATGAGTTTAGGATATCTGGTCGGCATGGATGAGTTGGACAGAAGGCTGTGTTTCTGTGCTGTATGACTTTAATCATCTTGTGTGAAAGCAGAAGTGTTGTTGTGAAGATTGGACTTTCAGAGCAGCTTTCAAAGATGTTTTGCCTTTACTGGAAGCAGAAGAAGTGACAATGAAATATTTCATTGGTGAGACAGCAACTGAGTACGTGAGTACGTCTAGGATTTTGGTGGAAATTGGGAATCATTGCACTGTGGGGGTGAAGTGCTTTAAGGCTTACCAGCAGTAAGGACGGTGTGCTGATTGGCGTGCCCAGTGAAGGGTTAGGTGGGATTTTGTTTTAAACTGCTCATTTCTGCCAGCCTCCAACATTGTATTTCCAATGCTGTCCATCAGAAGGAGAGATGAATCAGTAACTGGTATTGTTAGAAGCCTTACGATTTTCAGTACTGCAGGAATGGCATTGTTTCATCAGCTTTGTAAAGGTTACTGACAGCAGCGGGAGGTGTGGGCTGTATTTACTAGAAACAATTAAGCATTTAGATAACGTACATATGAGAGGGCAGGGTGGGATTTGTCTTTTGATTTGCAGAAGGTGGGAGATTCTGGGAGCTGTGATTTGAGGCAAACACAACTTCGGTAAATCATAGAAGCCCTAGAGTGTGGAAGCTGGCTATTCAGCCCATCAAGTCCATTCTGACCCCTCCGAAGAGCATCCTGCTCATACACCCCTCGCGCCCCCACCCCTTAGGGAATCAAAAGTTTGAGATAACACAAGCAAGAAGAGCTGAGATGATGGATAGATCAGCCACGATCTTAATAAATGGTGAAGCAGGC
>NW_025214159.1:13475-23061 GCF_004010195.1 Chiloscyllium plagiosum | reverse complement strand
TTTATGATTGCTTCATATGGTGTATATCTGATATTCGCTGTTGTACAAGCTGCATGGCTATGATTTTTCACCTTCTAATATAGTAATGGAATTACATCCTGTATTTCTTGTATTCATTTTTATTTTAACAGGTCAGCAGGAAGTCTTTCGGCAACTTTACTGGCTTTCTTTCCTGAAGCAGCCTTGACATTTCATTTTCATATCCTTCATTCAGCTCCATTTCCAGCACCTTTGTAGGAAGGTTGTTCCAGGTCATTGTCACCTAAATGAAGTTTTCCTCTTTATATACTTAATGCTACCTTGCTGAATGAAGGTTTTCAGGTTTCTGTGTCACGGATAATATATGATCAGCAGGTATCTGGCAATCTAAGGAATTGTCACCAATGTTATGTTCATTTGACTGTACTGACTTATTTCATGGTTTTATTTGCAGGAAGACATGGGGAAAGAAATCTGAAACCAAAAGATACATCAGCTTCTGACGGAGTCATTTGATTCATTGGGACTTGAATATCAGCAGCCATTCCAGTCGAGAAGAAATGTTTGCTTCTCTCTGGTTGGATACTGTTGTGGCAGGAAGAATACTGATGCACCTGAATGAGGGAGATTCAGTGCGGTGACCGTGAAAAGTACAGGACTTCACACCATTTACTCAGCTTGGAGGATCAAAGAGACCGTTCACTTGCTCTCTCTGCGGGAAGGGCTTCACCTTCTCCTCCCACCTGCAGAGACATCAGTGAGTTCACCTCCCATCGCAGGGGGATTGAAGGAGCTTCGGCCGAGTGCCATTATTGACTGCATTAATAACCCATTAATAACCCGGGTTTGAATCTCACCATAGCAGATGGCGGATTTGGAGTTCAGTCAGAAATCTGGAGTTCAGAATCTCATTATGAAACTATTTTCGGGGAACAAACACCCCAATCTGATTCACTCATGATTAGGGGAGGAACCTGCTGATGTGGGAAAGGATTCACTCAGTCGTCCCAGCTGCATCCTTTCCCTGGTCTGGCCTATATGTGACTCTAGACCACAGAAGTGTGGTTGATTCTTGACAGTCCATCTGCAAATGTGCGGGGGGTGGAATCTTACTTGCATACAGGCTATGGGTTGCAATTGCTGAGTGAAGCAATACTCTCTCCAGGCTAAGGCTGCACCAAGGATCGAATTACAAAGGGACAACTTAGCTGACCAATAGAGAAGAAAGTGGGATGCAGGGGAGTGTGTGTGTTTAAAAAAAAAAAACGCTACTTTTTGTGCATCTGAAGCTGCAACAAAGTTGGGTCCCAACAAAAGTTACCTGAACTTACCGTCGGACTCAGACATTGAAGGCTATGAGATCCAACAGGTTTTTCTTTTAGAGCTGCTAATTTCTTTAAATCTCCGGCGCGTGGTTTCCAATGTCTTATATCAGAAGGAGCAGTCAATGTGTTGCTCGTATTATTAGAATTGTACATTTTTCAGGACTGATGGTTCATTGTTTCCTCAGCATTGTAAAGTTTACTGGCAGCAGTGGGAGGGGTGGGCTGTTTTCACTGGAAACATAGTTTAAAAATCCAGTTATAGTCCAACAGGTTTATTTGGAAGTACTAGCTTTCGGACTGTTGCTCCTTCGTCAGGTAGCTGTACAGCAGGATCATAAGACACAGAATTTGTAGCAAAATGATATATTCTCTCCCTTACATCTAAGTATTAGTACCCAGCTATGATTTATAACAATATTTACATCAACAGAAATAAAGCATCTGTTATGCAATAGACATAGAGATATACAGTATGGAACTAGACTTTTTCTCTCTCTCATGTGCACAATCTGCAGGCAGACAATACATGGAATATTTTGTAAATTCCACTTTGGAAATAGAACCAGTCTGACTCAAAAACTGGGATACAGACAGACTCTGGCCTCACACCTTTAATGCATTGTCTGAGCTAAGTTGTCATCTTTTCTTATAAAACCTTAAGTTATCTTGAGCCTTAGAAGAAGTTCTGGGATTTACATATTAATGACACCAGCAACTCATTCTAAAAGATGAAAGACTTTACAATCCAGGTTTCTTCAATGTATCATTTCAGTGGCATGACTCTGTAATGTTTTGCTGTAAACTCAGTGTCTTATGATCTTATACTCCACAACCACCTGATGAAGGAGCAGTGCTCCGAAAGCTAGTGCTTCCAAATAAACCTGTTGGACTGGCGTCATGTGATTTTTATCTTTGCCCAGGTTCGGGTGGATTGGCCCTGCTAAATTACCCATGGTGCTCAGAATTTTGCAGGTGTGGGAGAATTGTTAGAAGTGATTTGATTCCACCTTCTCGTGACTGTCTGTGTGAACTTTGGTATGTTGTCCCCCTTCTGTCTGCGCGGGTTACCTCTGGGTGCTCCGGTTTCCTTCCACAGTCCAAGGATCTGCATTTTCGGATGGATCGGCTGTGCTAAAGTGTCCAGGGATGTGCAGGTTAGAGTGGGTTAGCCATGGGGAACTGCAGAGCTGTCGGGTAAGTGGATGAGTCTGGGTGGGATGCTGTGTGGAAGGTCGGTGTGAATTTGATAGGTGAAATGGCCTGCAGGGATTATATAATTCTTCTCCTTTAGCCATATGTGGATTGAGAAATTACCTGCTGTTGGAGGAGTAGGCTCCAGTTCATGGGACACTGCCCCAGTCCAGGGGAAGGTGGGAATTTTGCTGTGTCTCTCCCCACCCACTGCCCCCATCCATTCTCTCTCACCCCGCAACTCTCTGCCCCCCATCCATTCTCTCTCAACCCGCAACTCTCTGCCCCCCATTTTCTCCCTCTCCCCCTCATTCTCTTCCTCCACCCTTTGCCCCCCGAGTCTTTCCTTTCCGCTCCCACCACCCTCTGTTCCCCCCAGTCTCTCAATGGCCCCCACACTCTGTCACCCTGTCCATTCCGTCTCTCTTCCAACTCCCACTGAACTTTCTCATGCCTCAAGCTCTCTTTGATCGCTGTATCAAGCTCTTAGAAGAGAGAGAGAGAGAGAGAGAATGGTTGGTGATGAAACTGCCTGGGAGATGGGGGTGCACGAGAATGGCTGATCTTTCAAATTGAGAATAGCTAAAATAATATATTCAGAAACAGCATTAAAGTTTGAACGCATGTTCAATTTTATATTAAGACAAAGCTGCAGCCATCTTTCTCAAATTTGCTTTGAACTATGTGCAGTTGAGGACAGGCTGTTCGGGGTGAATGAGGCTTTTGCTCGAAATGTCAATTTTCCCGAAATGTCAATTTTCCTGCTCCTCGGATGTTGCCTGACTTGCTGTGCTTTTCCAGCACCACATTCTTGACTCTAATCTCCAGCATCTGCAGTACTCACTTTCGCCTGTTAGGAGTGAATGGCCGATTCCTAGTCTTGAAAAATTGGTTCTGTTAGAAGGTGTAGAGGTGTATTCTCCCTTCAAGAGAGTTGAAAAGCGAGCAGAACCACCTGACATAGCACCAAACGTTCTGAACAAGGTAACAATTTAACATTTGATCGAACAGCTCTGTAGCTGGGTTGCCTGGAGACAAAAACATACTCAATTTTGGCCAATCGATTTAAATCTTGCCCCAAAATACTGAATTCCAATCAAGTTTGAATTTAGTATTTTGACAATATTGGTTAGCACTGCTGCCTCACACCACCAGGGTCGATTCCAGCCTTGGGTGACTGACTGTGTGGAGTTTGCACATTCTCCCCGTGTCTGCTTGGGTTTGCTCTGGGTGCTCCAGTTTCCTCCCACAGTCCAAAGATGTGCAGGTCAGGTGAAGTGGCTATGCTATATTGCCCGTAGTGTTAGGTGCATTCGTCAGAGGGAAATGGGTCTGGGTGGGTTACTCTTTGGAGTGTCAGTGTGGACTGGTTGGGCCGAAGGGCCTGGTTCCGCACTGTAGGGAATTTAATCTAATCTAATATTAACATCAATGAAATGATTTGATGCTTTGGAGTACAAAATCAAAAAAAAAGTTGAACAGTTACAGGAGAACTGTCAAAAGACCAACAAATGTAGGCTGCTAGTGAGAACTCTGAGAGGTACCTGTCCAGAAAAGGAGTCTGCAGAGAGAAAAAACATCGACACCGACCTGGAGAGCAAATCTACAGAGGAAGATTCAAAGAAAAGATTTAACAGCTGGCTGGTTTTGAAGTTTGAATCTTTCGGTAAATCTTAATCAGGGGTTTTTATTGGACTGGTATCATAGGGGAAGGTAGAAGATAGGTTAGAGACAGGAGTTGTAAATAGTTGTTAATTAATTATTCTCCGTTTGACTTTAATAAATAAAGTTGTTAATTTTAACTTTAAATACTGACTTTTGGGAATAGTTTCTTGGTTCTTGAATTTTCACAGATTACTGCATGGGTTAACCTTCTCTATGTTGCTGGTTTAAATTAGGTGGGGGAGGTTGCACCCAATGTTTTAAAATTTGAGGGCTTTCGTCCGAGATTTGAACTGGTTGAGACAGATTTGAACAGATTTGGCGGTACAAAAAATCCCAGCAGATTTAAACACTTGCAAGTTAGTGTCCTAGATCATTAAATAAAACTTTAAATAGTGACTTTTAGAAACAGTTCCTTACCTCTTGAATTTTCACATTACCACATGGGGTAAATCTTTCTTGGGTTTAAATTATTGGGGGGTGCAGTCCGTGTCATAACAATTCTGACTATGTAGAAACAATAGTGGAGCGTGGAAACAAACTGTTTGTTCCGTGTCAATCGGATATCCTAAATTAATCTAGGCCCATTTGCAAGCTCCTGGCCCATATCCCTCCAAACCTTCCTGTTCATATACCCATCCAGATGCCTTTTGAATATTGTAATTGTACCAGCCTCCACCACTTCCTCTGGGAGCTCATTCAATCCACGCACCACCCGCTGCGTGAAACAGTTCCCTTTTGGTCCCTTTTAATCCTTTCCCCTCTCATCCTAATATAAATCAATTGCTGCTTTTTCTGAACAGGCTCAGTGGTAAGCACTGCTGCCTTATAGCGCTGGGAACCCAGGTTTGATCCCAGTCTCGGGCAACTGTCTGAGTGGAGTTTGCACCTTCTCCCCATGTCTGCGTAGGTTTCCTTTGATGCTCCGGTTTCTCCCCACAATCCAAAGATGTGCAGGTTTGGAGAGGGCACTTGAGGGGAATTAACTTTCACACTTTTTTTCGACTCCTTAGGTCCCTTTTAATCTTTCCCCTCTCACCTTCAACCTATACCCTCCAGTTTGGAATCTCCTATCCTGAGGAAAAGATGAGTAGTCAAATAAAATGCAAAAGGAATAAAATGTGGAGCTGCAGGATAAATATAAAATGTCGCTCCAGCCTTTCTTGTCTCCGAGTGTCACTTGGGCACAAAACCTGTCGGTAACACCAGCAACGTCACAGAGCACCTTGCGCATGCTCCTCGGTGACAACGCACACTGCGCATGTTCGCCGGTGTCAGCAAAACCTGCGCGTGCTCCTGGCTGACCGCGGAAACTCCGCGTGATCTTCTTTTGTTGGGCCAATAGGAAGCCTTGGAGGACCGGAAGGAGCGTGGTCCTCCTGCTAATTAGAGACACCTTTATTGTGTGTGTGTCTCTCTCAATCTCAATTTATGGAGGGGACAGATTCTGGAAAAGTTGGGCCAGGTCTGTGTCTCAGTTGGCAAACTCATGGAAAATGCAGTACCACGATGTGAAGTGATAGCATTCTCTTGGGGGAAAGCAGAAAGGAGATGCATTGTTTTAATGTTGATATATTGGGATGTGGAGAAAGTGAGGACTGCAAATGTTGGAGATCAGAGTCAAAAAGTGTGGTGCTCGAAAAGCACAGCAGATGAGGCAGCATCCAAGGAGCAGGAGAGTCAGCGTTACAGGCACGAGCTCTTCATCAGGAATGAAGGCAAGTGGTATATTAGCAAGAGGAATGGAGTTCAGAAGTGGGGATGTCTTCCTGCAGTTATGGGATCATTGAATATATTCAAGGCTGAGTTCATCTGATTTTGGATGTTTATGGGGGAAGGCAAGAAAATGGTTTTCAGACCATTGCAGAACAGTTACCGAGTCAAACAGCACAGAAACAGTCCCTTCAGTCCAACTACTCCATGATATGTTCTCAAACTAATCTCATCCCACCTGCCAGTGTTTGGCCTATATCCCTCTGTCACAACGCTGGTCCTTTTTACTAAAAGCTGGTCCTTTTACTAAAAACTGGTCCTTCTCAAGGATGCTGTGTCCTTGGTTTTTTTTCAGAGGGGTGGTAAAAAGACCCGTGCTCCGAAGCGACTGGTTTAGTACAGAGATGAAAAACGGTATTGGGAGGCATTTTTGGTTATATGTGAACAGATGAGACTTGAGGCCAAAGCTTTTATGATTTAGAAGTGACCTGTACAATTAAAGGGGAGTGGTCAGTCCTGAAGGCTGAAGTCTCGTTTGGGTGAGTTAAGCAGTGGACTATGTGGAGAAAGGCTGCTAACACTGTCTCCTTCTGCCCTTCTAACTTCAATTGTAAGCCTCTGTTTCAGTTTTACTTTGTTTAAGGGGTTTGTGTTTTTTTGGTACTGTTGTGTTCAAGCATTGCGAAGAGTGTTAAGAGTTTCTCCACAGCTTGTACTGTACTTAATAAAGTTTGGTTGTTCACAGAAGTTGGCGTATTGCAGTGTAAGAAGCTCAAGCAAAAGAACTTAACAAAGGAACCTAAGGGATAAGTCTTTCATGCAGAAAGTGGCGTGTTTAAGGAAAGAGCTGTCAGAAGAAGTGGTGGGTGCTGGTACAATTATGACATTAAAAGGCATCTGGATGGGTATACGATTAGGAAGAGTTTAGACGATATGGGCCAAATGCTGGCAAATCGGCCGAGATTAGGTTAGGTTATCTAGTTGGCACGGATGAATTCGACCAAAGGGTCTGTTACATTTGCCACATCGATATGTACAGTTTCTCTCTGGTGTCAGTGTCAATGCCTTGATATCTCATTCTTAACTGGACTGGCAGTGATGACTTTTGTAATCTTTTCTTACAGACTATCTGAAGACAGTTTCAAAGTCAACAGATGAAGGGCTTATGTCCAAAATGTTGATTCACCTGCTTATCTGATGCTGCTTACCGTGCTGCGCTTTTTCAGCGACGCATTTTTGACTCTGACTCTCTAGCGTCTCCCGTCCTCACTTTCACGTCAATGTCTGACCATCACTAAATCCATCAGGATCGCAACAATTTTCAACTATGATTCTGTGAGAAGGAGCAAAGCTTTTTTTTTGGTTCCTGTTTGAGTACGGGGGCACTGGTTGAAAGACTCTACCGTTGCAGCGCACTGAGTGTGGAGCCTGAAACAACTCTACTGCCTGGAAAGAAGAATTCACGGCAGGGTTGCACACATGTGTGTGTGTGCAGCTGAAGCTTCGGCCATGGAGAAGCTTCGCCCTGTTGAGAAACCATGGAATTGGGGCGAATGCGAGAAGGGCTTCCGTGTCCCATCTGTCCTGGCGGCTCATCAGTGCAATCGCACTGGGAAGAGGCCGTTCTCCCGCCCCGAGCGGGCAAAGGGCTTTACTTGCTCCTGTGTCCTGCTGGCCCACCAGCATATACAGACTGGTGAGAGGACGTTTTACTGCTCCATGTGCGGGAAAGGGTTCACTTGGGTGGACAACCTCCAGACCCACCAGCGATTCCACGTAGGGGAGAGGCTCTTTAGTTGCCATGAGTGCGGGAAAGCCTTTAGCAATTCCTCCGACCTGCTGAAGCACCAGCGAGTCCACACGGGGGAGAGGCCATTCAGCTGCCCCGAATGTGGTAAGGCCTTCAGCAATTCCTCTGACCTGTTGTCCCACCGGCGGGTCCACACCAGGGAAAGGCCATTCAGCTGCCCCGAGTGTGGGAAGGGGTTCACCCACTCCTCCAAACTGCTGGCCCACCAATGGGTCCACACCGGCGAGAGGCCGTTTGCCTGCCCCGACTGAGGGCGGAGATTCACATTGTCCTGCAACTTGCGGAGGCACCAGCGGGGGCACCAGTGCATCCAACAATCAGATTCCACCAGTGACGCTGCAGTGGGTCACCCCCAGGGCTGAACCTCTTGCCCATTCTGACAGTGGGTGTAGTGGACTTTTTTTTGTTTTGTGCTGGACTCACCCACCCCCCAAGCCCACCTACGTGGATCAGGGGTGGCATGGTGACTCAGTGGTTAGTACCACTGCCTCACGATGCTGACCTGGGTTCAGTTCCACCCTCGGGGTGACAGTCTGTGTGTAGCTTTCACGATGCCCCCCACGTCTCTATGGATTACCTCCGAGTGCTCCGATTTCCTTCCTTTTAGTCTAAAGGTGTGCAGGTTAGGATGGATTGGCCCATCTAAATTCTCCCGTAGTGTTCAGGGATGTGTAGGTGTGGTGCATTAGTCGGTGTAAATGTAGAGGAACAGGGATAGGGGAATGGGTCTGGCTGGGTTACTCTGCGGAGGGCCAGTGTGGACTTGTTGGGCCAAAGGACCTGTTTCCATACTGTAGGGAATCTAATCTTAAAAAAAAAAGAATTCCTCCAAGCGATACTGATAAAATATGCCGAGTTGGACAAAGTATCCCATCAAATTTGAGACAAACCCAGAGTTGAAGACGTCAGAAGTCACACGACACCATGTTACAGTGCAACAAGTTTATTTGAAATCACAAGCTTTAGGAGCATTGCTCTTTCATGAGTGCTGCTCCTTCCATCACTTCATCTGGTGCCAAATGACTTCTGACCTTGTCCACCCCAATTCAACACCAGCACCTCTGCATCAAAGTTGACGAATGAGATTGGATTTTATTCGGCCTGATTTAGTGAGATGTTCATTTGGAACCTCAAAACTGTCGGACCGACAAAGAGACGTGAATCAGAGTCCTACAGCAGGAGACAGGCCCTTCGGCCCAACATGGTCCATGCCGACCAAACTGTCCACCAACACTAAGCCCATTTCCCTGCACTTGGCCCATTTCCTTCCATACCTTTCCTATTCACGTATTTGTCCAAATGCTTTTTAAATGTTGTTAATGTACCCACCTCAACCACTTCCGCTGGCATCTCATTCCATATGTGTACAAGTTGCCCCCACATTCCCTTTTATTCTTTTTCCTCTAACCTTAAACTGATGCCCTCTAGCCCTCACTTCCCCAACCCCGGGGTAAAAGTCTGAGTGCATTCACCCTCTCACGATCTCTTCACTTCTCTAAGGGCCTCGCTCAGTCTCTAATGTTCTAAATAAAAATATCTTAGCTTGCCCAACCTCTCCCTTTTACACAGACCCTTGACTCCTGGCAACATCCTTGTATATGTCTTCAGCACTCTTCCAAGTTTAATAACATATTTGTTATAGACACTGCCCTGTCTACCTATTTTGTTGGAAATATAGGACCTAATCCAAACTGGATAATCCGGTTGATGGGGCAGGAAACCACTTCCTTTCTTAAGAGAGAAGTCTCCTGGAGAGAACTGGCTGGCGACTGATCTACTGAACCTCACAGTGCCCCACTGCCCTCAGTTATCTGGAGGGAGTCCCACACATTTGCCTAAGGTGGTGCTTGAAACCTTTATCATCTTTGGGATGGATCCCCATTCATTCCGTGCGATGGAGTCATGC
>NW_025214159.1:9025-13436 GCF_004010195.1 Chiloscyllium plagiosum | reverse complement strand
TTGTTCATTTGTTCACCGTGAGAGTTGGATAAATAAATTGCTGATTGTTGATTTTAAAGTGTTGGGGATTTATTCTTATCACTAGATCAGGTTACACCACTTTTAATGCTAATTTTACAGATTATTGGGCGACACTCTCCTCTGGGTGTTTCTGTTTGAGAAAGGTAGTGCTGTCAGCCTTCGCTTTATAAGAGTATTGACGTGATGTACTGCTGAATGCAATGGAGTCAACATGAATCCCAGCCTCTCACTGTGGTTGTGGGTGAATCACCTTAATTTGGCTCTTAACTCAGAAACTGCACACAATTAACTGCTGAAACAATGATTTACACTTTATTGTATGTAGAAACCAAAAATAAAACTCCTCAAGTAACCAAGTTCAACCTCACTCACAACTTGGCTATCACCCAATTGATGGCAGAATTTAACTGAGTTTCCACCAAAAGTTTATGTCTCTGGAAGTATCCAGGGATTCAATGCAGCATTCTTCTTCCAAGTACTGCTGCTACATCATTCTGGAGTTGCATTCTGGTGGAGACTCCTCGCTTTCAAATCTGTGGTGTGATGCTTCTTTAGTTTCTAACACCACCTTCTCACACTTCTGGAGATCTCCGGTCTGTAGCTTACCTTCTTAGCCTCGAGGTTTAGTGGTTTGTTTGATACAGCCTTTCCTGCAAAAAAAAACCCTTTTCATCAGGGCCTTCCTTCCACTGACAAACTTAATTGTCCTTTTGTCATGAGGTTATTAATCACTTAGCTCATCTGTCCCAGGAAACATCTTGTTGTTTTGCGTCCTTCTTCCCAGGGATGGTTAACTAGCAGAAATTAGGCCATTCAGCCCATTGAGTCTGCTCCACTATTTAATCATGGCTGATACGTTTCTCAACCCAATTCTCCCTGTAACCTCTGATACTTAAGAATGATTGAGTCTGCTCCACCATTCAATGGGCTGAATGGCCTAATTTCTGCCTGTGATGTAGCAGTTTCTCAGTAGTCCTTTTGTTTCTTGGTCCAGAAAGAGTTCCTGCTGACTCAGGGAATTTAGAAAGTTCTGCAGTTTACAGGACCACACCACATTCCCCTCTGCCTCCTCCTGAGATACTGGCAATTCCCAAGATCGCTTGGTATCCCTGAAAACAATCGAGGTGTCTGGAAATCTGTGCTGCTACTCTGGAACAGAAGGATTATGGGGAGAAAATTCAGAAATCTGATGTTCAAAGGGACTATGGAGTTCTACTCCAGGATTCTCTAAAGGTAAACTTACAGGTTGAGTCAGTGGTTAGGAAGGCAAATGCAATGATGGCATTTATTTTGATCAGACTCGAATTTAAAAGCAGGGATGTACGTCTGAGGCTCTGTGAGGCTCCGGTCAGGCCACAATTGGAGTACTGTATGTAGATTTGGTCCCCATATCTCAGGAAGGATGTATTGGCCCTGGAACATGTTCAGAGGAGGTTCACAAGAATGGTCCAGGAATGAAACATTTAACATATGAAGAACATTAGAGGACTCTAGGTTTATACTTCATGGAGTTCAGAAGGATGAGAGGGGATCTAATTGAAACCTACAGAATAATGAACGGCGTGGATGTTGGGAATATGTTTCCATTGGTAGGACAGACTAGAACCTGAGGGCTCAGCCTTCGCGTCAAGGGAAGACCCTTTATAACAGAGGGGAGAGAAACTTCTTAAACCAGAGTGTGGTGAATCTATGGAATTCACTGCCACAGAAGGCTGCGGAGGCCAGGTTACTGAGTATATTTAATACTGAGATAGATAGGTTCTTGAGGATCAAGGGGATTAAGAGTTACGGGGAGAATGGGATTGAGAAACGTATCAGCCATGATTGAATGGGGAAGCAGACTCAATGGGCTGAATGGCCTAATTTCTGCTCCTATGGTCTTATGATATGCTGATGTGTGGAGGGGTGAGGAGGGGGGAAAAAGAGATGAAGAGAGATAGACAGTTAAGGTGAAGCTCGATAGTGATGAAGGAAATATAAGAATTGTATGATAAATGGCAGAACCCATAGGAGCACTGGCATACAGAGGGATCTGGGCATATAGATCCGTGGAAGTGGTAATGCAGGTGGGCACGGTGGTCAAAAAAGCACACAGCACACTTCCTTGAGTGTAAGAGTTACGTTACAGCTGTTTAGTCTGGCCACATTCGGAATATTGTGTGCAGTTCTGGTCACTGTGCTACTGGAAGGATGTGGGTGCTCTGGCAGAGGGTACAGACAAGGTTCACCAGGAGATTACCTAGTCTGGAGGGCTCTCGTTATGAGCAGAGGAGGCATAAACCTGGATTGTTTTCTTTGGAAAAACAGAGGCTGAGAGGAGACCTCGACAAAATGATGAGGCACACAGATTGGCTGGACAGGGGTGGCAGGGTAGCTCAGTGGTTCGCACTGATGCCTCACGGTGCCAGGGACCTGCGTTCGATTTTAGTCTCAGGCAACTATCTGTGTGGAGTTGGCACATTGTCCCTGTACCCCACCTCCCGTGTCTGTGTGGGCTTCCTCCGGGTGCTCCAGCTTCCTCCTACAATCCAAACTTGGATAGCTTAGGGTGGATTAGCGAAGCTAAATTACCCATAGTGTCCAGGGAGAGGCAGGTTAAGTTGGATTGTCTGTGTCTAAATTGCCCCCCAATGTTCATGGATGTGTAAGTTCGGTGCATTAGTCAGGGGTAAATGTAGATAATAGGGGTAAGGGAACGGGTCTCCATGTGTTAATCTTTGGAGTGCCGGTGTTGACTTGTTGGGCTGAATTGTCTGTTTCCACGCTGGAGGGATTCTGTGATAGTCAGAGGCGTTTTTTTCCCTCCAGGGTGGAAAGGTCAACTAAAAGAGGGCACAGGTTCAAGATGAAAGGGGGACTGTTTGGGGGAGAAGTGGTGGGGGTAGGGAATTTACACAGAGAGGTGGGTTTCTGGAACGCACTGCCAGTGGAGGTAGTGGAAGCAGGCCCCTTAACAATGTTTAAGGTGTATCTTGATAGACACATGAAGGGGAGGTGAACAGAGGAACAGAAACCACACATGGGCAATAAATTGCAGGTCTAAGTAAGGATTAAGAATTAGCACAGGCTTGAGGGGGTGTGTGTGCCTAAACCATGTGAGAAGGGCCTGTGACTGTGCTGTATTGTATTGACACAGCTTTCCCCCACTATTTGAAAGTAGAGTGTTCCTTTCATAAGCCGAAATGTCCGAAAGCGAAGAAGCAATTACCATGAATTAATTTATATTGTGCCTTTCTTTGTAAAAGTGACAATCCTGTTCGGATTTCTTTCGGTTTGTGAGAACAGGTATTAATGTAGGTCTTTTGTAAAAGTGAAGTCGTGTAAAGTGAACTTTCGAAAAGTGGGGGATACCCTTATGCTGATGGAGGGGAGATGGGTGAGCAATGAAGAGGGGTGGATGGAGGCTCAGATGGAGAATAAACACAGAGACCAATTGAGCCTGGCCCTGTGCTGGAGACTCAATGGGACAGAGACAAATGTATCTATTTCAGGTATACCTGCAGTATGCTCCATCCAGGATAAAAAAAATGTCCTTCATCTGCTTCAGCATACAGGGCAGATGAGCAGTTTCTCCCCAATGTGGACCAGGAGGTGATGCGACTGAGTGAAGCCTTTCCTGTGCTGAATGCAGGTGAATGACCGCTGCCCTGTGTATAAATGCTGATGAATATCGGGCAGGCGGGGAAGGGAAACCGTTCCTACACTCCCTGCATTTTCATGATTTCTCCATGGTGCAGATGTACTCGTATTTCCCCAGGTTCAACAATTAGTTGAAACTCGCTCACACTTACAGCATAGGTGTGGTGTTACTGGTGAACTGGTAATTGGAGGACTCTCATGCAGTCTGTGAAGCATGTTTCCAGTCACTACTCTGGTGTGTGGGTATGTGAGACTCTGAGTTTCCAGTCACACTGACGTTTAAAACCTAACTAAGCAGACAGACCTTCTCACCTTTGTTTTCAAGGCCATCAATGTCCAAGTCCTGGTGAATCAAGCGACTGTCAGACTTCGATGTGATGTTTGGTCTGAGATTTCTGCCTCCAAATTCTTCTCTTGTAATATTCCTGTGGAAATAGATTGCAAAGGTCATTGCTGTCAGTCCACAATAGAAAATCAAAACACACAATTCTAGTTTCTGTGGAACATTCTTTCCTCTCTTAATACCCAAGATCTTTGTGCTGATCTATACGTAAATGTATACAGCAGGGTAATGTGGTGGATTGCATACTCCATGAAGAGTCCACTCAAGTTGCTGAATGGACATCTATCATGCGGTATTGACGTTCTTACTGAAGATATACAATATGCTGCAGTGCGATATTATGAGCCCAGAAACAACTGCAAATCAGGCTTTTAGAGCCATAAACATTCCATCAAATATGTAACATAT
>NW_025214159.1:5746-8393 GCF_004010195.1 Chiloscyllium plagiosum | reverse complement strand
CCTGCCTATAGGAGGGAGACCAGAATTGCACACGATATTCCAGAAGAAGCCGACTGAAACTGACTTTTGCAGAGTCTGATCCCTGCTTGGATTCATACTCTCTGCCTCCCGTTGCTGCAAGTGAACAGTGCTTCCCCCCTTCTCTCTCCCTCCCAGGATAAGGAATGGAAAGGGGGAGACATTGCTTCATTCCCAGATTTTACCCAGAAGAGTCCCCCTATTGTCTGAATGCGCAAGTTGGACCATGAGCTTCTGAAGCTACTGCTGCTCCTCTCTTTCTCTGAACGAAGATTGAGCTTCACCCCAGACTGCAACTCCCTTCCTCTGTCCAAACATCTGTGAACACAGCACATTTTTGTTCAAGTAAGGCATATTTCCTGAATGTTACAATTAAAGGGGTGTCTTCCCCCTGATATTCAAAGGGATGGAAAGTTAGAGAAGGAGCACGCCTTGTATTGTGTGGCATGTGTGACAGTTGCAACAGGATGTCCCAACTCCTATGCTCAATTCAAAATTTGTGAGAAGATTTGTAGCTCGGGTGCTCGTTGTTGTGGTTCTGTTCGCCGAGCTGGGAATTTTTGTTGCAGACGTTTCATCCCCTGTCTAGGTGACATACTTAGTGCTTGGGATCCTCTTGTGAAGCGCTTCTGTGATGTTTCCTCCAGCATTTATAGTGGTTTCTCTCTGCCGCTTCCGGTTGTCAGTTCCAACTGTCCGCTGCAGTGGCCGATATATTGGGTCCAGGTCAATGTGTTTGTTGATAGAATCTGTGGATGAGTGCCATGCCAGAGAACAGCCTCGAGGCATTTTACCAGCGCCACATTTTTCAACACTGGATCTGGGACAAGGTGTGTGGTGTGGGGGGAGGGGAGGGGAAATAAAGAAACTGGTGAAATCTACATGGATCCTATGTAGTTTATGGGTCCCAAGGCAGAAGACGAGGTTTTCTTCCTACAAGCGTCAGGTCCCTCGAGCTTGGAGGGGGAGGCAGCAGAGTACTTGCATGTCCTTGACGGATTGGTAAAGGGAGTTAAAGCGGTCAGCCACAAGGCGGTGGGGTCATTTAGTTTTGGCGTCTCAGAGCTGTTCCCTGAAATGTTCTGCAAGTTGGCGTCCAGTCTCCCCAATGTGGCAGAGACCATATCGAAAGCAATGGACGTATAGTTAAATCTTATAAACAAATTGTACAAATCTTAGCCTGCTAGAGTTATTTTCTTTAATTAAGTTTTTAAAAAATTAATTAAATTGGGTGACTACATGAAACGGTTTGTTGGTCAGACTCAAATTGTGCATTTTACCAGCGCCACATTTTTCAACACTGGATCTGGGACAAGGTGTGTGGTGTGGGGGGAGGGGAGGGGAAATAAAGAAACTGGTGAAATCTACATTGATCCTATGTAGTTTATGGTTCCCAAGGCAGAAGACGAGGTTTTCTTCCTACAAGCGTCAGGTCCCTCGAGCTTGGAGGGGGAGGCAGCAGAGTACTTGCATGTCCTTGACGGATTGGTAAAGGGAGTTAAAGCGTTCAGCCACAAGGCGGTGGGGTCATTTAGTGTTGGCGTCTCAGAGCTGTTCCCTGAAATGTTCTGCAAGTTGGCGTCCAATGTGGCAGAGACCATATCGAGAGCAATGGACGTATAATTAAATCTTATAAACAAATTGTACAAATCTTAGCCTGCTAGAGTTATTTTCTTTAATTAAGTTAAAAAAAATTAATTAAATTGGGTGACTACATGAAACGGTTTGTTGGTCAGACTCAAATCGTCATCCTCAAATGAGACAATGCCATGAATATCAGTGTGGGATATAGGTGAATTAATGTTATTTCTGCAATTATAAGTACTGATACAGAGTAAATGAATTTACATTAGTTTGGGATTGTTTCGGACGAGAGCTGACTTAGCAAAAATGAGGAAACATATAATCCGTTAAAGAAAATGGTATGTTAGCACGAGACGTGATTACAGAACAACGGTGGATGTATGGGCAAACAGGAAAAAACATCTGTTTCCCCACTTGTACAGAGACACAGGAACAAACCCCAATTAAAAGGGCTTAGTGATAAGATGCTGTGAGGGGCAGCGCAGATGGAGGGAGTAGATAATGGTAAGCAAAGGATGAGATGACGTCAAACAACTTTATGGGGGAGGCAAAGATAGACATTAGTCACTGACAAGGCCGGATAAACAGAAGTTGTGGGATCAGTCTTAAGGAAATGATTGACATAAGCGAAGCAGGGAACAAACAATGGTATTAGGAAAACATATGGGAAAAAACTGTATAAATTGCGAGAGTTTGTTGGGGTTTACTGTGCATTTGTCATTGCCTTACCTGGCAATTAGACATGGCACCCACTTGCAAGTGTACGAATAAACGACTCTGTTTCAGATATTTGGTCGCGGACTGAAATTATTAAAGTGAGTGAGCTTTTGTTTCTCACAATTGGGGGCTCGTGTCCGGGATTTTCTTCCATTATCGGGGGGAGTGGCTGGCCGTGGACACTGGGAAAACGCGTCCCATTCCCCATTGATGAGCGGTCTCGTGTCCTGGTTTGGTCTACTCCCTTGGGTGACTGGTGTGAATCCTACAAGAGAGACATCTGAATCAGACAGTGATAGGAGGTTGATAGACAATACGGAAAGAAGGG
>NW_025214159.1:4319-5586 GCF_004010195.1 Chiloscyllium plagiosum | reverse complement strand
ATGTGCGAGAGAGAGAGAGAGAGAGAATGAAAAGGGCTGTACAGCTGGTCGGAAGTTTAACCCTTTGTGATTTGGTTTGAATGCACATTTGTTTGTTGGTGATTGAATGTTTGTGTTTTATTCCCTGGAGCTTGAGTTCCAGGACTGTTTTGAATCTGATTTTTGTTGTGGAAACTTAACATGACTTCTTTTAAGGTCAAGGATTCTATCGAGATTATGAAGAAAAAAAACGAATGATAACCCCTGTTCTTTTTAAAGATCATGACTGCCTTACTATCAGTTTCTAACTAATCTCTTTTATCTTTACATAAAAGCGATTTATGGAGGACAGTTGAAGTTTCAGTTCAGCATTAGATTGTAGTAAAAGCAAAATTCTATGGTTAATATCTGTGAACTTGGATTCAGCCATTGTTCGTGCATTAGAAGTTTTAAAAAAACTTGAGTAGACAAATTCTTTTAAGGCAGCTCTGATTATTTTACGACCTATAGTATTGTAATTGAGCAATGATTGGTCAGGACTATTTAAGAAAACTAATTTTGGATCTAAATTAAAGAACTAAAATTGGGTAATTACAGTGAATTGCAAAATTGGGAACTGTATGCATTTTGCATTTTAACGATGAAATACTGAAGAAATGAACGTAAATATATAACTATATTTATAAGTTAGGAACAGGCTTTAAAGGTTAGTCAAGCATGAATTGATGAATTGGTGTTTGAAGTTATGGGGAGCAAGAAATATTGCAATATTTCTTTAAAGAAAGAAAAAGGGGAAGAACGTAATGACTTATCCCCTTCGGGAGGTACCCATAGGGGACAAAGAGATTGGGTTTGTAAGTGCCCCCCTCACTAGTGCGGAGGTCAGAACATTTAAAAAGGAAATGAAGGTCCTGGTTGAGGATCCGGTGGGGTTGTCTGAACACATTGTTCAATTTCTGGGGCCCAGTCTGTATACCTGGGCTGAGTTAATGTCTATTTTGAATATACTATTTACTGGGGAGGAAAGGGGACTTGTACGGGGAGCTGCCATTAAAATATGGGACAGGGAACACCCGATTGGAGATGGGGGTGCTAGACAGGGAGAGGTGAAGTTTCCCCTCAAAGACCCCCAGTGGGAAAACCAAAACCTGGAGCATAGAGAAGAAATGAGGGAATTGAAAGACCCGATTCTAAAAGGAATAAGAGAGGCAGTTCCGAAGTCACAGAATTTGACTAAAGCCTTTGAAGTTAGACAGGAGAAAGATGAGACTCCCTCAGCTTTCTTGCA
>NW_025214159.1:0-582 GCF_004010195.1 Chiloscyllium plagiosum | reverse complement strand
TTCCTCTATCTCTATCCATTCCAGCATGCACACCTGCTCTTCAAAGGTTTCATTCACTACAAAGTTTGTTTCTTTCGTAAAGACAGAAGCAAAAAACTCATTAGGGCTTCCCCTACCTCCTCAGACTTCACACACAAGTTCCCTATGCTACCCCTGATCGGCCCCACTCTTTCTTTTACCATTCTCTTATTTCTCACATAAGTGTAAAATGCCTTTGTGTTCTCCCTAATCTGTTCTGCCAAGCCTTTCTCGTGCCCCCTCTTGGCTCTTCTCAGACCATTTTTGACCCCTTCCTCGGCTGCCTGTAATCCTGTAGAGCTGAACCTGACCCTAGCTTCCTCCACCTTATGTAAGCTACCTTTTTCCTTTTGACGAGAAGCTCCATCGCTCTCGTCATCCAAGATTCTTTTATCTTACCCCTTCTTGTCTGTCTCAGAGGGACATATTTATTCATCACTTGCAACAACTGTTCCTTAAACAGTCTCCACATGTCTATAGTGCCTTTACCATGCAATAATTCCTCCCAGTCCATGCTTCCTAACTCATGTCTAATCGCATCATAGTTTGCTCTTCCCCAATTAA
>NW_025214158.1:35005-39902 GCF_004010195.1 Chiloscyllium plagiosum | reverse complement strand
CAGTTCACAAGTTGAGGCGAGCATTTCTGAGTGTTTGGTTTTAATAAGCATAGGGGTTTGTCCTCTGCGTTGTAACAATAGCCAGTCTTCTGCCAGACCGGAGAAATTAGTCTCAATGTATCCCGTCAAATCACAGGGGTCAGGTTAGTTTCAACACTAAAATATTTTTACATTTGGTCATCTCCATCCATCAGCAACGCTTGATCTTTGATCACTTACTCCCATGATGGAAATTCTTATCTTAACATAGAATGCCCTGATTTGTTTCAATTCATTCTCCTGGAGACACCAGAATGTTTACAGCGCACTGAGACAGACAGGCACACCACCCATTACCTGCATCCACACATACATAAGTGCAAACATACCCATACACACACACGTGCACGCACACATGGCGACACATTGTGAGGAAATATTCAATCTTAGGCAATGAAGCTTCAGAGGGACCCTGATAGAATTTTATAAGAATATAAAGGGCATGGATGGGATGCATCAGATGATACTTCTTTTTTTCAACAGTTCGGTATTCAACAACTAGGGCAGAAGATTTATATTAAGAGGGAGAAGGGTAAGAGAATAATTTCTGAGCTTTGTCACTTCGAGGGTTATTGGAGTTTGGAAGCGACTGCCAGATATTGTGGTTGAGTCAGAAACTGGTAATATATAACCAGTACCTAATTGTTCAATTGCTTTGGTCTAGCTACTAAGGCTATAGAACCAAAGCTGGAAAATTGAATTATTGCACTCAATTGTTGGCAGGCATGGAAATGAAGGGCCCAGTGTCTTTCAGCTGTTCTGCTCAATCTATATGTCTATGTATGAAATTTCTTTCTCAATGTCACAAACAATTGCACAAATAGCTGAAAAAAAAACTGGGTAGGGCTGGCAGTATCTGTGGAGAGAAAGCCCAATTAAACATTCTCGCAGCAATGCCAGTTTCCAATTTTTAGTATCTGCTGGTCTTCGGATTTGTTTTGAATCAGTCTCATGGCTCCTGGTTCTGTCAGGGAGCTTGGCGATCCCTGATTGGATAAAACAGCCGTCACACAGAAATCAGCGACCATTGGATAAAGGAAATGACAATTGCAATCAGAGACATTCTGATTGGTGGAAACAGCCGAGATAAAGGTTGGCTGCTCTAATTGGCTGACAGTTCGTGTGTTGACAGATTTACAGGACATATTATCTGATTGGTTCATACCGTTGTCACTCTCAGGTGGCCTTGTCCTCATTTGTAGATATAATTGTCAGTAATATATCACGTGTCTACAAATGGTTGATGCTGGTGGAAACGTAACAGAACTGAAAATGTGTTGCTGGAAAAGCGCAGCAGGTCAGGCAGCATCCAAGGAGCAGGAGAATCGACATTTTGGACATGAGCCCTTCTTGAAAAACATTCCTGAAGAAGGGCTCATGCCCGAAACGTCGATTCTCCTGCTCCTTGGATGCTGCGCTTTTCCAGCAACACATTTTCAGCTCTGATCTCCAGCATCTGCAGTCCTCACTTTCTCCTCGAAGATTTTAACCTACTACGAATCCTCTTGGAGGGAGGCCTCCCTTGAATAAGCTCTCTTCCTCCCTCTACAAGGATTTCAGTGACTCCCTCTCTCACTGCACACTCCACGTCATCTCTTTTGCACAGAAGCTCTTCAGCCACATTCTCAAACAGACTCGCAACCACAGCCACATCTCCTTCCTCAGCACCTGCCTACGGAACCGACATTCCTGAAGAAGGGCTCATGCCCGAAACGTCGATTCTTCTGCTCCTTGGATGCTGCCTGATCTGCTGCGCTTTTCCAGCAACACATTTTCAGCTCTGATTTCCAGCATCTGCAGTCCTCACTTTCTCATGTAAACGTAACATGCCGAGCAGTCTGATTGGTTTAACTGTCCATCTTAGCTCAGGCTTCATTAATTTGTGGAGCGGAGCAATTTATTACAAAACTTGTGCACGATACAAGTTTGGCTTCAGCTGGAATATTACATCCAGTTCTGGGTATGCTAGCTTCGGAAGGTTGTGCACACTTTCAAGTGAATGCTGAAGAGGTTTGAGAGAACTGTTCAAATTTTGAGGAATGACTATTATGAAGATAGATTAAAGACGAAGTGCTGGTTTTGGAATGGGTTGGAAAAAGTTAAAAATCATACAGCACCATGTGTGTCCAAGTGGATACAGACGAGCCTGGCTGCAAGAAGACAGTGAATAGTTGTGGATGGAAAGATTCTGCCTGGAGGTCGGTGACCAGTGGTGTCCTGCATGGATGTGTTCTTGGACTCAGAGTCACAGAGATGACAGCATGGAAACAGACCCTTCGGTCCAACCATTCCATGCCGAACATATATCCCAACCCAATCTAGTCCTACCACCCAGCAACCGGCACATATCAGTCCAAACTCTTCCTAATCATATACCCATCTAAATGCCTCTTAAATGTGGCAATTGTACCAGTCCGTAAGCCGTCCTCTGGCAGCTCATTCCATACATGTACAACCCTCTGTGTGACAAGGTTGCCCCTTAGGTCTATTTTATATCTTTCCCCTCTCACCCTTAACCTATACCCTCTAGTTCTGGACTCTCTGCCCACAGGGAAAACATTTTGCCTATTTATCCGATCCATGCCGCTCATAATTTTGTGAACCTCTATTAGGTTCCGATGCTCCAGGGAAAACAGCCCCAGCATGTTCAGCCTCTCCCTAGAGCTCAAATCCTCCAACCCTGGCAACATCCTTGTAAATCTTTTCTAAACCCTTTCAAGTCTCACAACGCATTTCTGATAGGAAGGAGAAAAGAATTGCACTCAATATTCTGACAGTGGCCTAACCAATCTACTGCACTGCCGCAACATGACCTCCCAACTCCTGCACTCAATACGCTGACCAATAAAGAAAACATAACAAATAGGTTCTACAATATCCTATCTACCTGTGACTCCACTTTCAAGGAGCTATGAACCTGCAATCCAAGGTCTCTTCTTTCAGCAACACTCCATAGGACCTTACCATTAAGTGTATAAAGAGAAAGTGAGGTCTGCAGATGCTGGAGATCAGAGATGGAAATGTGTTGCTGGAAAAGCGCAGCATTTCAGGCAGCATCTAGGGAACAGGAGAATCGACGTTTCGGGCATTCCTGAAGAAGGGCTAATGCCCGAAACGTCGATTCTCCTGTTACCTAGATGCTGCCTGACCTGCTGCGCTTTTCCAGCAACACATTTCCATCATTAAGTGTATAAGTCCTGCTAAGATTTGCTTTCCCAAAATTCAGCACCCCCCTCGCATTTATCTCAATTAAACTCCATCTGCTACTTTTCAGCCCAATGGCCCATCTGGTCCAGACCATGTTGCAATCTGAGGTAACCATCTTCGCTGTCCACCACCCCTCCAATTTTGGTAATATCTGCAAACTTACAAACGGTAGCTCTTATGCTCGCACCCAGTCATTTATGTAAATGACATGAAGTAGTGGACCTAGCACCAATCCTTGTGGCACTCCACCGGTCACAGGCCTCCAGTCTGAGAAACAACCCGACATCCCCACACTCTGTCTTCTTCCTTTGAGACAGTTCTGTACCCAAATGGCGAGTTCGCCCTGTATTCCATGAGATCTAACCTTGGTAATCAGTCTCCCATGGAGGACCATTTCGAACTACTTACTGAAGTTCATATAGATCACATCGACTACTCTGCCCTCATCAATCCTCTTTTTTACTTCTTCCAAAAACACAATCAAGTTTGTGAGACGTGATTTCGAATGCACAAAGCCATGTTGACTATCTCTAATCAGTCCTTGGCTTTCCAAATACATGTACATCCTGTCTGTCAGGATTCCCTCCAACGACTGGCCCACCACAGAGGTCTGGCTCACCAGTCTATAGTTCTCTGGTTTGTCTTTACCGCCCTTCTTAAACAGTGGCACCACGTTTACCAACCTCCAGTCTTCAGGCACCTCACCAGTGACTATGAATGATACAAATATCTCAGCAAGAGCCCGACCAATCATTTCACTGGCTTCCCAAAGAGTTCTTGTTTACACGTGATAAGGTCCTGGGGTTGTATCAAATTTACCCTTCTCAAGACATCCAGCACTTCCTCCTCTGCAATCTGGACATTTTGTAAGATGTCACCATTTATTTCCCGACAGTCTGTATATTCCATATCCTTTTCCACAGGAAATACTGATGCAAAATATTCAGTTCGTATCTCCCCCATTTTCTGTGGCTCCACACAAAGGCCGCCTTGCTGATCATTGAGGGGCCCTATTCTCTCCATAGTTTCCCTTTTGTCCTTAATACTTTTGTAATAACCCTTTGAATTCGCCTTAATTCTATTTGCCAAAGCTATCCCATGGCCACTTTTTGCCCTCCTGATTTCCCTCATAAGTATACTCCTACTTCGTTTATACTCTTCTAAGGATTCACTCCATCTATCATGTCTATACCCGACATATGCTTCCTTCTTTTTCTTAACCAAACTCTCAATTTCTTTAGTCATCCAGCATTCCCTATACTTACCAGCCTTTCCTTTCACCCTGACAGGAATATACTTTCTCTGGATTCTTGTTATCTCCTTTCTGATGACCTCCCATTTTCCAGTCATCCCTTTATCTGTGAACATCTGTCTCCAATCAGCTTTCGAAAGTTCTTGCCTAATACCGTCAAAATTGGACTTTCTCCAATTTGGAACTTCAACTTTTAGATCTGGTCTATCCTTTTCCATTACTATTTTAAAACGAATAGAATTATGGTCGCTGGCTCCAAAGTGCTCCCTTTCTGACAACTCAGTCACCTGCTCTGCTTTATTTGCCAAGATTAGGTCAGGTTTGCACCTTCTCTTGTAGGTACATCCACATATTGACTCAGAAAATTGTCTCGTACGCAGTTAAGAAATTCCTCTCCAA
>NW_025214158.1:19880-22683 GCF_004010195.1 Chiloscyllium plagiosum | reverse complement strand
TGCCTTTGTCAGAGAGGTTCGTTCGTCCTTCGTCGGTTGTGGCACTGGTCCCTTGACTCGCGTGTAATGTGTCCAGCCCTTTTCGGCCGTACGGACAGCCGTTTCGGTCGTCAAAAGTACTAGGAAGGGACCGTCCCAAGTTGGTTCGAGGGTCCGTTGCTTCCAGCTTTTCATCAGGACCCACTGGCCCGGCTTGATGGTGTGCACCGCGAACTCGAGGGGCGGCGTCTGTGCCAAAAGTCCCTGTTGGCGTAAACGAGATAGAGCAGACCCCAGAGCCACCACATATTTTTGCACAAACATGTCCCGAGACTCGAATACAGGGGGTTCCCCCTTCGGCCCATGGGATGGGAGGCCAAACAGCATTTCGAAAGGGGAGACGCCCAAATCCCGCCTTGGCTGGGTGCGAATTTGCAATAGGGCAAGGGGTAGGCATTTGGTCCAAGGCAGGCCGATTTCACTAGTGAGTTTGGTTAGCTGCTTTTTGTTGGTCTGGTTCATTCTTTCGACCTTGCCCGAGGAGGGGGGGTGCCAGGGGGTGTGCAAATCCCAGTCAATCCCCATTGCTTGCACTACATTCTGGAGGACGGTCGAGGTGAAGTGGCTCCCCTGGTCAGAGTCAATAGCGCGGGGTAGCCCAAACCGTGGGATGATTTGTTCGAGTAGAATTTTGCTAACCTGAGTTGCCGTTGCTGTGGCAGTGGGGAAAGCTTCCACCCATCCTGTCAGGTGGTCTACTATTACTAATAGATACTTCAGGCGACCTATGGGGGGGAGCTCAGTGTAATCTACCTGGACATACTCAAACGGCCTATAGGCCGGACTCCTACCCCCTTGCCTTGCGTGCTTCCGCAGCCCCCTTTTGTTAATCTTTCGACATGTTATGCAATCTCCTGTGACCTGCTTGGCTACTGTGTACAGACCAGGGTGGGCATATTGGCGCAGGAAGGCATCACACAGTGCCTGGGCGCCCCAGTGACCCCCTTGGTGTAGACGGGCAATAATGTCCCGCGTCAACGGTCGATTTAGTAGCTGGCGGCCATCGGGTAAGGTCCACTTCCCTTCCCTATCCTTTGTACCCCCCAGAGACGCAAGAAGAGTTTCTTCTTTGTCGGTAAACGTGGGGACTTCGGTAATTTCGGATATCTGGGGAATCCTTACCAGGCAGTTTATTACTTCCTTCCCCATCCCGGCCAATTTTGCCTGTTCATCTGCCAATTGGTTCCCCAGGGTCTCTATTTTATCGTCTTTCTGGTGCCCTTTCATATGTACTACAGCAATCTCTTGTGGCAGCAACAAATCTTCCAAGATCATGGCTACTAGTTCCTCGTGGACCAACTCCTTTCCTCTGCTATTTATCATTCCCCTTTCCTTCCAGATCTTCCCAAAGGTGTGTACTACCCCAAAGGCATACTTGAGTCAGTGTACATTGTCCCGGCTATTCCCTTTAAATTCCTCAAAGCCCGGTGCAAGGCGTACAATTCGCACGTTTGTGCGGACCAGGCATTCGGTAGCCGTCCACTTTCCACTAATTCCCAACCAGTCTCACTAATGACTGCATAACCGTTGTGTCTTTTCCCATCTATCACTCGAGAGGACCGGTCAATGTACCACCGCCTTCCTGCATGTAAGGGGGTGTCCCTCAGATCTTCCCTCACTTTACTCTGGTACTCTATTATGTCTGAACAGCAGTGTTCCAGTTCCTCCTCCCAGCTCTCAATTCCTCTTCTCGACCTTTCCGCATCTCGAGTCGGACTGATTTCCTAGTGCCTGGGGTGGGTTCAGCGCCCCCTCCTGTGCCCCCCCCCTCCCAGCAGTCCCTGACTCACTGGTCGTAGCCTGCTGGGAATCGGATTTATCCGTCGCAGGAGGGAGGTCCGCGCTGGACGCCTGGTCGTGCACCTGGTCGTGCGCCTGGTCGTGCGCCAGGTCGTGCGCGCGTGGTATATACGGGGGAGGCGCAGACGGTGGCAAACCGTCGGTGAGGATGTCCCAAGACTTCTGGGGCTTCCTTGGGTCTGTTTGGGGAATCAAAGGATAGAGACGCGTGGGACTCTCGCTATCGCCCGCCAACCAGGCAGCGGCGTATTTGCTCTCTTCTGGGTCAAACGGTTGTTTTCTGTTAACATATACATTTAGGATTTGACACACCCAGTCTTAATCAGACCCATACTCGGGACAAACTACCGAGGGGGCGTGGATAGGTTCCTTGTCCATTTAAAACAACAATATTTTATCATGGTCTCTTTCTTTAAGTCCTTTGTTCTACTACTGTCCGTCCATAGACTTAACTTCCGACCTAGTGGACTATCGGGGGGTATTTCTTTCCCATTTGCAGTCTTCCCTGACTTCTCCTTAGTAAATCTAGAAGTCTGATTTCCCATGGTCTATCTTTGGTCCTGGTCTTAAACGCCCAAAGCGTTTTCACAGATAACCGTCAAAACCACGTGGCCAACAAGGAAGAACAAAAAAAAAATCTCTTACCTTGATCCGTGCACGGAGTTGTCGGGCCTTTTTAAATGTGTGTACCCCCCGTGTATAGTCACTAACCGGCCGTCCCAACACTCGTCCGTGTGTTCCTTTTCCAGGATTCAAAATTATTTTTAAATAAGCCGGGTCACATCCTCTCTTGGCCGACGGCCGACGGACCAAGCTGATCAATGAGAAGTATAAATATGTACTAGACATGTCTTTGTTGTGATCAGGCTTGATCCATGAGCCGAAGAGACTGCCCCCGCGCCGCCCCGGCAATAATTATTTCATCCCGGACGAGCCCCCAATTGTGCGAGATATGCGGCTGTCC
>NW_025214158.1:15702-19367 GCF_004010195.1 Chiloscyllium plagiosum | reverse complement strand
GTCCCTGGTGGTGAGGTGGTGTTAACCACTGAGCCACCGTGTCACCCAAGAGGAAAGATTTAGACGGATATCAACCAAACACAGCCACATGGACTAGTTCCATTCAGGATGGATGGGTTGGGTCTGAGCCTATTTCTATGTGGTTTGTTTTCTTTCTTAATAATTTGGTCTCGTTGACTCCATTCCTTCGTCGGGATGGAGAGACGGTCTGGTGTGACCTCCTCCCCAGTATGTCTGCACAGTTAGTTTGTTGACTAATGTTTAAGTTTTTTTCTCTCTCCAGTCCAGTCGAAAACCCACACAGAACGGCCAAAGCCAGCTCCCACATTAAACAGCGCGCATGTGCAGTTTCAAGCTCCAAACCGCCGCTCCTCCCCGCGAGCTTGCGCACAGTCGGTTAATGCCGCGCCTCAAGAATTCCTTCCGGTTCTGATTGGTCAACAAGTCTCTCAATCCCTTCTAAACTGGCCAATAGAAAGTTATTAACTTTGTTGAGGGAGTTCTGTCAGTCTCTACGCGTTGGGCCTCACGTCAGTCCTGAGGAAGGGCCACCGTACCCGAAACGTTATCTCTGATTTCTCGCTACAAGTGCTGCCAGACCTGATGAGCCTTTCCAGCAATTTCTGAAACTGATTTTATCCGAAGGGCCTGTTTACGTGCTGTGTGAGTTTTGTTTTGGCATTTTGACCTCACTGACTTCTTCCACCCGATAGCATACGCTTGGTTGATGTAACCTCCGCCAGCCTATCGGCACACTAGCAGTTTGTTGACTAAAAACGAACGTGTTTTCTTATCGTCACTGGAAGGATTTAAAAAATAAACTCTCACTCCGCTCCTGCTGTTTCGGGTTCCAGGTGCAAACAGTGATCAGCAGATTCAACATTGAGTTCGCCAGTTTCAACTAATCTCCCTTACCATTCCCTGATTCTCTTTCCAGCCACTCCTCCTCGCTTTCCTTCTTCTGACTGATCCTTCCTTCTGTTGGTTGCGAATCCCGTCATGTCAAATGGATTGGTTGGAGAGACAGGTAGAGGCAATGAGGAATTTACAAGAGCAAGGGGCTGTAATGGATGGCAGGTAAAGGAAGGGGGGAACGTCTCAGATTCGGTCACATAGATGGGTTAACTCAAGGAAGGTTAGGCAGCTAGTGCAGGAGTATTCTGTGGCTATCGCCATTTCAAACAAGTATGCTGTTTTGGAAAATGTAGGGGATGATGGACACTTAGGGGTACGTAGCAGGAACAGCCAAGATTCTGATACTGTGACTGGCTGTAACGTAATGAGAGGTATGTCGGGTTCCAAGCGATCAATTATGTTAGGGGTCTGTCTCGTCCAAGGTACAGACAGACGTTTCTCTGGCCAGCAGCGAAAAATCTGAATGGTGTGTTGCTTCCCTGGTGCCAGGATCAAAGTGTCTCAGCGAGGGTACAGAATTTTCTCAAGGGGCAGAGGGACCAGCAGGAGGTCATTGTACACATTGGAATCAATGATACAGGAAGGGAAAAGGTTGAGATTCTGAATGGAGATTACAGAGAGTTAGGCAGAAATTTAAAATGGAAGTCGTCGAGTGTAGTAACATTTGGATTACTCCTGGTGCTAAGAGCTAGTGAAGGCAGGAATGCTGAGGAGCTGGTATATCGGAGATTAATTCACATTTTTGGGTCATTGGAATTTCTTTTGGGATAGTAGTGACCTGTACAAGAAGGACGGATTGCACTAAAATTGGAAGTGGACTAGTATACTGGCAGGGAAATTTGCTAGAGCTGCTCGGGAGGAAGGAGAACTAATTACTGGCAGGGAGATTTGCTAGAACTGCGCGAGAGGATTTAAGCTAGTAAGGTGGGTGGGTGAGACCCAGGGAGATTATGAGTAAAGCTTTTAATCTGAGACTGATACAGTTGAGAACAAGTCAAACAGTCAGGGCAGGGTGGGACAAAGCAGAGAACAAGGTAGGACTGATAAATTAAACTGCATTTATTTCAATGCAAGAGGCCTAACAGGAAAGTTAGATGAACTCAGGGAATGGTTGCAAACATGAGACTGGGATATCATAGCCATAACAGAAATATTGCTCCGGGATAGACAGGACTGGCAGCTTATTGTTCCAGGATATAAATGCTACAGGAAGGACTGAAAGGGAGGCAAGAGAGGAGAGAGAGTAGCGTTTTTGATAAGGGATACATTATAGCTGCACTTCGCGAGGATATACCCGGAAATACATCCAGGGAAGTTATTTGGGTGGAACTGAGAATTAAGAAATGGATGACCACCTTATTGGGATTGTATTATAGACATCTTAATAGTCGGAGGGAAATTGAGAAACAAAGTTGTAAGGAGATCTCAGTTAATGGAAGATTAATAAGGTGGTTATGGTAGGGGATTTTAACTTTCCAAACATAGACTGGGACTGCCATAGTGTTAATGCTTAGATGGAGAGGAATTTGTTAAGGGTGTACAAGAAAAGTTTCTGATTCAGTATGTCGATGTACCTACTAGGGAAGGTGCAAAACTTGACCTATTCTTGGGAAATAAGGCAGGCAGGTGACTGAGGTGTCAATGGAGGAGCACTTTGGGGCCAGCGACCATAATTCTATCAGATTTAAAATAATGATGGAAAAGGTTAGACCAGAACTAAAATGTGAATTTCTAAATTGGAGTAAGGCCACGTTTGACGATGTCGGGCAAGACGTTTCAAAAGCTGACTACGGGCAGATGTTCGCAGGTAAAGGTACGGCTGGAAAATGGGAAGTCTTCAGAAATGAGATCGCAAGAGTCCAGAGAAAGTATATTCCCGTTCGGGTGAAATGAATGGCTGTTAGGTATAGGGAATGCTGGATGACGAAAGAAATTGAGGGTTTGGTGAAGAAAAAAGAAGGAATAATATCTCGGGTATAGACAGGATAGATCGAGTGAATCCTGAGAGGAGTATAAAGGCAGTAGGAGTACAATTAAGAGATTAATCAGGTGGGCAAAAAGGAGACATGAGATTGCTTTGGCAAATTGAGTTAAGGAGAATCCAAATGCTTTTTACAAATATATTAAGGACAAAAAGGTAACAAGGAGAGAATAGAGCCACTCAAAGATCAGCAAGGCGGCCTTTGTATCTACCCAACTCCTGGTGCCGCAGGGGTTGGGGTAGATACGAAACGAGTATTTTACATCAGTATTTACTGTTGAAAAGGACATGGAAGATATAGAATGTCGGGAAATAGATGGTGACATCTTTAAAAATGTCCATTTTACAGAGGAGGAAGTGCTAGATGTCTTGAAATGCCTAACAGTCGATAAATCCCCAGGACCTGATCATGTGTACCCTAGCACACTAGGGAATCTAGGGAGGTGATTGCGGGGCCCCTTGCTGATATATTTGTATCATTGATAGTCACAGGTATGGTTCTGGAAGACTGGAGGTTGGTAACGTTGTGCCACTGTTTAAGAAGGCTGGTAAGGACAAGCCAGGGAATTATAGATCAGTGAGCCTCATGTCAGTGGTGGGAAAGTTGTTGGAGGGAATACTGAGGGACAGGATGCACATGTATTTGGAAAGGCAAAGACTGATTAGGTATGGTCAACATGGCTTTGTGCGTGTAAAACCATGTCTCACAAACTTGATTGAGTTTTTTGAAGAAGTAACAAAGAGGATTGATGAGGGCAGAGCGATAGAT
>NW_025214158.1:0-1249 GCF_004010195.1 Chiloscyllium plagiosum | reverse complement strand
GGTCTAACATATGAGGAATGGCTGAGGATCCTGGGATTGTATTCATTGGAGTTTAGAAGATTAAGGGGAGATCTAATAGAAACTTACAAGATAATACATGGCTTGGAGAGGGTGGACGCTAGGAAATTGTTTCCGTTAGGCGAGGAGACTAGGACCCGTGGACACAGCCTTAGAATTAGAGGGGGTAAATTCAGAACAGAAATGCGGAGTCATTTCTTCAGCCAGAGAGTGGTGGGCCTGTGGAATTCATTGCTGCAGAGTGCAGTGGAGGCTGGGACACTAAATGTCTTTAAGGCAGAGATTGATAAATTCTTGATGTTACAAGGAATTAAGGGCTATGGGGAGAATGCGGGTAAGTGGAATTGAAATGCCCGCCAGCCATGATTGAATGGCGGAGTGGACTCGATGGGCCGAATGGCCTTACTTCCACTCCTGTGTCTTATGGTCTTATGGTCTTAATATTGCTGTGGGCCTGGAGTTACATGTAGAGCAGACCAGACCAGACCAGGTAAGAATGGCAAATTCTTTCCCTAAAGTGACTTAGTTGAACAGGAGGATTTTTACAATTGACGATAGTTTAATGATAATCATTGAGCTAGCTTTTGACTCTAGATTTATTAATTAAATTCAGATGCCACAGTGGAATTTGAGTTCATGTCCCCACAACATTAACTTTGGGCTCTGGATTACTGCATTACTGTTATGTCACTGTCTCCCACAAGTGTTGAAAGCTGATACTTACTCTTACCTTATTATCATTGCTGGAGAAAGGTCTGTATTCTCTGTGCAAATAATGTAAAATAAACAACACATTGATAGTTCTGCTAAGTTGAAGTCTATCACCATGGCAACAAAAACACAATTACTGTTTATTTCACTGGGATACCACAATGAGCACAAAAATAGCATAATAAGCAACCTGTGCACTGCTTGGGTCTAAAGAAATACTTCAACTCCCAAATTAGATGAATGATATGAGTTCTTTGAGGGTTCAAAGTGTAGCTCACAGAATTACAATACCATGCCTCCTTTCATCCTCATCGAAGGAAAAAAAATCCAAAATGTCTCCCCCACATAGTGTTATCACACAGCATTGAACACCTAGTCCCAAAAGGAGATATTAGAGAAGATGTTCAAAGACTTAAAAAAGACATGAGAAGCAAATGTGGTTTGCAAGTGGAATGAACTTCCTGAGGAAATGATGGATGTGGGTACAATTACAACATTTAAAAGGCATTTGGATATGTAC
>NW_025214157.1:34402-39891 GCF_004010195.1 Chiloscyllium plagiosum | reverse complement strand
ATTTGAACTACAGGGAGAGGCTGAACATTCTGGGGCTTTTTTCCCTGGAGCATTGGAAGCTGAGGAGTGACCATATAGAGATTAACAAAATTATGAGGGGCATGGATAGGGTAAATAGGCAAAGTCTTTTCCCTGGCGTCGGGGAGTCCAGAACTAAAGAGGGTAGGTTTAGGTTGAGAGGGGAAAGATATAAAAGAGACCTACAAGGCAACTTTTTCACGCAGAGCGTCGTAAGTGTACAGAATGAGCTGCCAGAGGAAGTGGTGGAGGCTGGTACAATTTCAACATTTAAGAGGCATTTGGATTGGTATATAAATAGGAAGAGTTTGGAGGGATATGGTGGGATTAGATTGTGTTGGGAAATGTGGTCGGCATGGATAGGTTGGAGTGAAGGGTCTGTTTCCATGTTGTATGTCTCTATGACTCGATGACTCTAAATGAGAAAAAAGTCAGATTTTTTACAAAGAGTGTTGTATCAGAAATCATTGATTCTTTTGTACGTGTGACGATCTGAAATAAAATGGATTTTTATATTAGTGTATTGGTATAAGAAAACATTACATTAAATTCAAATATGAAATTCATTGTAATTGTTCATTGTAATTCATGTGTAATTATTGTAATGCTGATGACTTAATAATGGGTATTAGAATTCTGAAAAAAGAAAATGTTATACTATTTGTCCTCAGAGTCAATAAATTAAATTAATATATGAACCATAATATACTTGTTAGCAAAAGAAATTTAAATTATTATGCAATTATTATCATGGCAATGACTTGATAATTAGTGTTAGAATCTAAACAATAAATTGATTCTATATTTTGAAAGCATTTTGCTCTGAAATTAATTGGATATTTATTAAGATCGGAAAACTGGGGGAATAAAATGTAATAGCTCGCTTGATAGCATTGAAGAAGAAAATGAAGCAGTTCATGACAGTGTCAATGACCACTGCACAGTCCTTTTTGAGACAGGTCCCACCTTCAGATAGAGCTGAGCGATGCAGCAACCAACAGATCAGACCTAAACTCTACATTAATTCCACATCCAGTCAAGAATGGTGGTGGACAATTGAACAACTCACTGGAAAAGGAGGTTCCACAAATATTCCCATCATCAATGATGGAAGAGCTGAACACATCAGTGCAAAAGATAAGGTTGAAGCTTTCTGGGAGCTAAATATCCAAGAATGCACATCCAATTGAAAAGGCAGGCAGGTGGGCAGAGAGGCTGAGGTTGCCTGAACAGTAAGAAATGGAATTAAGTCAACAACACTAAATGACATCGGCTCAGATGATGTAGAATCTGTGTGGGTGGAGATAAGGAACCGCAAAGGTTAAAAAAAACACATAATGGGAGTTATCTGCAGAGCTCCAAACAATAGTCAGGATTTGGGCATAAGTTACATGAGGAGATAGGAAAAGCGTGTAAGGAAGGTAAGGTTACAGTGATCGGGGGGATTTCAATATGTAGGGGGACTGGGAAAATCAGGATGATAGTGGATTGCAAGAAAATGAATTTGTGAAATCTCTACAACATGGCTTTTTGAAGAAGGTTGCAGTGGACCCCACTAGGGAACAGGCAATTCTGGATTTAATGTTGCGCAATGAGGCAGACTTGATAAGGGAGGTTAACGTGAATGAACCCTGAGGAGGCAGGGACCATAATATGATAGAACATACTCAGCAGTTTGAGAGGGAGAAGATGGAATCAGATGTAACTGTATTACAGCTGAATAAAGGCAGCTACAGAGACATGAGGGAGAAGCTGGAGAGAATTGACTGGGAGAGGAGCCGAGCAGGAAAGACAGTGGAACAGTGATGGCTAGGGTTTCTGGGAGTAATCCGGGTGACACAGTAAAAAATCATCCCGAGGAAAAAGCAGCATGGATCGGGGGGGGTGGGGGGGGGGGGGGGGGTGAGGCAACCATGGCTGACTCGGGAAGTCAGGACAGCATACAAACAACGTATCACATGGCAAAGGGCAGTGGGAAGTCAGTGAAATGTGAAGCCGAAAAAGACCAATGGAGAACAATGAAGAAAGACATAAGGAGAAAGAAGATTAAGCATGAGAGGAAGCTAGTCAGTAATATTAAAAACATGATTGCCAGAGTTTCTTTAGTTATATAAAGTTCAAAAGAGAGGCGAAAATGGACATTGTGCCGCTGGAAATTGAGGCTGGAAGAATAGTAATGGTGAACAAAGAAATGGATAAGGAACTGAATAAGTACTTTGCATCAGTCTTCATGGTGGAAGACACAAATAATATCCCAAAACTTCAAGGGAGAGTCGGGGTGGGGCGGGGTGGTGGAACAGAGATGAGTGTGGAATACAAATCACGAACAGATCAGGCTTGGTCTTATTGAATGGTGAAACAGGCTCTAGGGGCCGAATGGTCACCTTCTGCTTCTTCTCACATGATCTCAGGACTGAGAGTTTTGTTTAAAGTTCATTCACGAGATGTAGGTGCCACTGGCTAGGGCAAAATGTATTACCCAGAGAGCATTTAAGAGTCACCAAGGAGAAAATGCTAGAAAACTGAAAGATTTGAAAATGGATAAATCACCTGGACAGATGGACTACACCCCAGAAGGTGATAGCTGAAGGGATAGTGGAGGCTTTAATTGTGAGCTTTCCGGTATCACTGGAGTCAGGGACAGGAACATTGCTAATATGACCCCCAACCACAAGAAGGGAGTAAGGAAAAAGAAGGGACATTACTGGCTAATAATCCTGGCCTCAGCTGTTGGTAAATTGTTGGTAATATTTTGTCAGTAATATTTAACTAACTCGTTATTTCAATTATATTGCAATCTCTACAAAAAGACCAAGTATTTTTTAGGCGACAACAAATTTTCTAACAACTTCTCTCAATCTATCTCTCCTTCCTTTTCATAGACAACGTAGGGAGGCATGGAAACACTACAGTGATGTAAGCTATACGTAATACAGTGAGACAGGAAAGCGAGTATGGCTCATGGTGATTCTTCAAACTCACACAGTGAAGCAACACATTCACTGCATAATAAACATAAGACAACATTTCAACCCCACTCATACTGGCATGACAGAAATAAAACGTGGATCGGTTATACAGGCTGGTTTTGTTTCAGTTGGAGTGAGGGGTGACATGTCTGAAGTATATAAGATCCTGAATGGTTTGATAAGGTGGATGTGGAAAGGATATTACCTCTTGTGGGTCATTCCTGAACTAGAGGGAACTGCTTTAAAATTGGGTTCACCCTTTCAGGACAGAGATAAGTAAATTTGTTTCCTCTCAGAAGGCTGTGCAACTTTGGAACTCTCTTCCCCAGAAGGTGGGTTCACTGAGTATTTTTAAGACACAGGTTGATAGATTCGTGTTAAGGGGCATTGGGACAAGATGGAATACAAATCACGAACAGATCAGGCTTGGTCTTATTGAATGGTGGAGCAGGCTCGAGAGGCCGAATATGCACCTTCTGCTTCTTTCTCACATGATCCCAGGACTGAGAGCTTTGTTTAAAATTCATTCACTGAATGTAGGTGCCACTGGTTATGGGCAGCATTTATGACCCAGAAGGCAGTTATGAGTCAACCACATTGCTGTGGGTGCCGAGAAACAAGCAGACCAGACCACGTAAGGTTGGCAGATTGTTCCTTAAAGGACATCATTGAATTAGATGCGTTTTCCTGACAATCGATGATAATTTCATCAATAGACTCATATTTCTAGATTTTTATTGAATTCAAATCCACATCTGCCGTTGTGGGATACGATTCAGGGTCCCCAGGATATTGCCTGGCTCTCTGGATGAACAGTTCGGCAATGATACCACGTTGCTGTAACCGAGCTACAAAGGGGAAGTTTTAAGGGTGGAAACCAACACCTTGATCAAACTGGTAGAAATTAAGGAGAGATGATAGAATGGAGGAGAATTGAAGGGAATGGGGGAAGAGAATCACCAAGTTTAGGTTCAAGGCAGCTGAAACTAAAGCCACTAACAGGGAGGAGAATAAAATAAGAACTCTCACGCTGCTGGAATTGGATAAGTGCAGATACTTCAGGGAGGTGTGGAACTACGCAGGGAGGACAGGGTGAAGGCACGGGTAGGTTTAAAAGCAGTGAACCAAATTTTGTAATTACCTTCCTGAACATAATGTAGATCAGGTCAAAACTAAGGTAGATTTCTTACTCGACTTGCAGTAAGGACACAGACAGTAGAATCTGAGGTGATCATGAGTATATGGAGGTAGAATGTGGGAGACAAGCTGGGACTGTATTGGAATAGTCATGGTGAGAGGGAACAAATGCTGGATGGAGGGTTTCAGCAGCTAATGGACTGACGCTGAAGAGACCCAGTGGAAAATGAGCAAGTGACCATCGTCTAATAGGACAGAGAATCTGATCCATCAGTCTGAAACTAACTGACCACATGGCTATCAGTGAATCCAACACAAGTGAATGGAAACCTTGCTCAGAGCCTGTTTCTGTAACAGTCAACAGAACCAGAAAATGCAAAGAGAATAATTAGCTGAAAACAAGGCTGCTACCCTGTTAGAATCAAAACCATTCAATGTTCAGTTACTGAAAATTACTGATTCACAGAATATTCTAATCTGCAGAAACCAATCTCCCAGAATCACAGTAAAAGGGGAAAGTGAACAACATGCTTAGCAGAGACATAATGAAGCAACAGCTTGTATAAAAATCCTCAACAAACTGACAAACACAGATACCATCAGATTTATAGATAGAGATTGGAATTCTTCAGAAAAACACTTCCCTGCTGATGGTGTGTGTTGGAAACCATTCTCAGTGTGAACTGCCACTTACTTCCTTGAAAAAGAATGCCTGTTTCCCCTCAGAAAAGCAAGTATGTCGCGCACTTACAGACTGACTTGCAGACAAAGGAAACCTGATCAGGCACTCGCAGGGAATATAAGCTATTAGTGACAGTCCATTGCACACAACAAGAGCTTAGAATACAAAACATTCTAGTGAAACCAATAATGCAGTGAAAAAGGTGAATGCGTCTTCATTTTCATGCAGCCTCTCTCAATCAAATAACCCCGGTCAACTTCGAAACATTTTTAAACTAGTAATATCAATGTATATTTATTTATTTGATATTCTAATTTCCAAAAAAAAACTGAATATTGTCTTGAAAATATATTTTAAATTCGCAAGTCATAATCACAATTCATTTCAAATTATTCTTAGTGCAGAACAACTTGCAATCTAAAATATTTTTCATGTTAATACGGGCACTATATAACAAAGCTTCCAGTTCAAATTATGTCGAAATATTGTTTCAGTTCATTATAGCAGTGAAGCTAAAATTAAAGTCGATCTTTTTCTAATATCCTTCCATTACTTTTATCTCCCCCTCTCTCTATCACCCCTCTCACTACCTGTCTCTCTATCCTCTCTCTCTACACCCTCTCTCTCCCCCTCTCTGTATTCCCAGTGTCTCTCACCCCTATCTCCCTGTCTCCCTCTCTCTA
>NW_025214157.1:21118-28771 GCF_004010195.1 Chiloscyllium plagiosum | reverse complement strand
AGGAGATTTCGTCTTCTTGTACACAAATCGCTGGATTTAAGCATACAGGTACAGCAGCAAGTGAGGGAGGCAAGCGGTGTGTTAGCCTTTGTACTGAGAGGATATAAACACAGGAGCAGGGAAGACTTGCTGAAATTGTGCAGAGTCTTGTTGACAGCACAACCGAGAGTGTTGTGTGCAGTTTTGGAATCCTTATCTGATAAAGGATGTTCTCCATACGGAGACTGCACAATAAAAGATTACCAGGCTGATTCATGGGATGGCAGGACTGACGTATGAGGATTCGTCAGGATGAAATCACTCAAGTTTAGAATAATGAAGTAGGATGTCGTTTAGAATGATGAAATTCTAAAAGGTACGAACAAGGTAAATGCAGGAAGGATGCTTTCAATGGCCAGGGCATCCAAACCATAGAGGATGGGGAGGTGGCGTCACTTCGAAAAATATAGGGTAGTCCATTTAAGACTGAGATGATGATTTTATTTATTAATCAAAAGCTGGTTACTCAGTGAAATTTGATGCCACAGAACGTAATTAAAGCCAGAACGTGGAATGTTGACAAGATCTAGATATTTATCGTTTTGAGGACAACAGTTATCCTAAGATTGGAAAACAGTAACTGGATTGGACTTAGCCAGCAGAAATTTACGAAACTAAATTAGGAAAGGAGATTTCGTCTCCTTGTACATAAATCGCTTGGCCTAAAGAAGTAGCAAGTTACGGTGTGGAATAATCAGATAAGATAATACTGAATAACAGAGAAAGATTAAACATCACAACAAGCCAGTCCTGTTCTAAATTTTCATATTTCCATTCTGTTCAAGGAGGGAGATGAAAACCAATTGTTTTTAACTGACACAGATATCAGTAACACATTGTCTAGATTTAAAGAATATTCCTGTAAATATTTACCAAACAATAATCGGGGAGCAATTTTAGCATACGAACTTCAGCAATTCGAGGAGGTGCAAAGTAACTTTTGAGGTTCGTACACTGGCTGTTCTGTATCTCAATTTAAATTCAGTTCTCAAATTACTGAATATTCTGACAAAAACGACATAATATATATGAAATAAGTAAACGTCTTTAAAATGTTGCTGATACTGGGTGGAGGAAGTGGTAGGAAAGGGTGGCGAAGGGGAGCAGTGAGAAAAACAATCGGTCGGATGTATGTTGAGGGATTGGCCACGAATGAACTCAAATTCCAAAACCCCCGTGAACCACTAAGTCCTCCACTTCCTGCTCCATTCTTTCCTTCTCTGACACATTTACAGTAAGGTAAGGGACAGAGATGTTCATGGGGTACATTTTCCCATCAATTCCAGTCACTAATACACTCCCAAGCATCTCCGAAATACACTACAACCTCATGGACCACAGCAATGATTTCAAACAATATCATTTATTTTCAACTCTATTCACGCTAAAGTTAGATCAACCAACCGTGACCTGATAAATTTTTTAAAAACTGAATCAGGAATAGCGGTCACTGACAGGGGCCTGTTTCTGAGAAGAAGACTCATGCTCTCTGTGGTTTAATTGGCGATCCCAGATAAACTATGTTTGGTTCCAGAATCATTTCATGACCAAACCTGTGACCTCTAACTGGGCTATAGCATCTGGCCCTTCCCTCCCCTTTCGTCCTCACTCACCGACTGTCGATTGGAGACAACTACATTTCGTTCCCATGAGCACTCGCCACGAGCATGCTCACAGTTCATGTTAAACCTATGCATGCTGCAGGATCCATCCCAAGTGATGATGTATAATGTTCAACAGCGAAGAAGAGGCGGTCCTACAGGACCAAGCTGGAGGCATTGGTCCTTCAACCAATCATAGAATTTCATGGGCGCGCTGGGCGCTCTGATAAATCAGAGAATGCTGTCTGGCTAAAATAATCTAAACAGAACTTCCACACACCAACGCTCAATCAAAGTTCGATTGAAAAGTTCTTCCAATTCAAAACACAATTGTTAATGATGACTCTGTTCCCTTTGCCACAGACGAAAGTGAGGAAAGCAGATGCTGGAGATCAGAGTCAGCATTAGAGTGGTGCTCAAAAATCACAGCATGTCTCGCAGCATCCGACGATCATGAAAATCGAAGTTTCAGGCAGGCACCCTTCATCAGTAACCTTTCACGCTGCCTATTTATGATCAATATTGCTATTATCCCTTATATTCCATCATCCCCAGATTTCATGCACAGCAGTCTCACAGAACTTTTGTCTTTTGTTTTGCCAATCTACATTTATCTGATCGCTTTAGATTAGCATAATATAGACTTGTTCTTACCTCATAAAAAAATCGGCAGGACGTTCACCACAATTTTCTATGAACAATTCTATTTTAACTTTCCTGAATGAAACACATATTTCTTCAGGTGCACCTCATTTTGTCTGATATGACCGTTTGCAACATGTTTCATACAGTTTTAAACGGTTATCCTGTCAGTACTGAATTAATTGACAAAACGTTTCTCATGGCAAACTTTGAAAGCGTGCATACATTTTAAAGATGAGGAAATGTGTCTGAATGAGTTGTGACTTGGACATTAGTTATCGTGAATACAAAGTAAAGACAATCAGGTTATGATGGCGTTGACCTCTACCACATTTTCAGAAACTGCCAGACAAGCTGAATACTTCTAGCATTTCCTGATTTTAAAAAAAAATATATCAGATTGCCAGTATTTGGCTTCTGCACTTTTTCTTGGGACAAAAGGGATGAAAAGTGGATCGGAAGCAGGAGCAGTCCCACTCCTTCAGTCGTGCAACTCCCAGCTCTTCCTCTGGTTTTGTAGTTTTTTGAAAACACTAACTGGCTTTAATATTGGGTTTTAATGATAATCTAAGTGTTTACATGTTGCTCTTTAGCCTGAATATGGAATAAAAAAAACATCAATTAATACCAATTTCACTATTTACGTGTGCATGTCCAGGTCATAATTTTACATTTAAGGGAAGGCAGCATTTCATATTGGTAACAATAAACGCTAATGATTCGCATGCGATGGCTGTGAGAGCACGGAATACAAATGACTGGACTTCCAGGGACAGTCGCTCTTTCTATGAACATGGACACTGTCTGATTCAACATTACAGACTCCCATCCTTCTGCACATGATGCCTTCAGTTCTGTCTTGGTTTTGTTCCGACTGGTTTCTAATGCATGAGCTATCCAATCATCTATTATGTTGCTTTTTCTAAAGAGTGAGAATCCTTCTCTCAGAGCACACTGCCTCCGTAGCTCAATGCTTAGTTCGGGGACGAACACGGACAGGGGAATCGCTGAATGCTTCCTTTCTTTGCTGCAACCAAACTCTGGTGTTTAAATTTGAAATGGGACAAAATAAGCCAATTGGGTGCAATCATCTTTTCTGGCAGATCTCTCCTGAGGCCACAGTCACTTCGCCAGCAGGTGTCTTTGTGTTTGCCTCTGTAAGTGAAATGAGGTTCAGATCACCGAGGGGGTGTGAACATATCTTAAACTTCAGTCGCATACATTGTAAAACGTGACTGGATGATACCATTGCGACGAGTGCTTGAAACATTTGAGAACACAAGGGGAGAGGCCAAGAGCTGAAAACTTGGATGATGGGCCTCTTTCCATTCTGTAAACAGTCGACGACGAGCTCAAACTTATGTACTGATAAATTAAATGCCATATGCGCTGGCATTAAGAAGCAGTTCAACAGGTTGGAAGGCAGCACTGGTGGTGTATTGGTTAAGAGTCAGTGTTTTCTTCACTGCGGCCAGAGTTGGGTGCCTGGTCAGGGAATCAGGTTATATTGTTGCTGACAGTGACAACAGCGAGAGTGGAGCAGCTCTGATGGGAATGCTTTCAATATCTCAGATCAGTTCATGTCTCGAGAACATCAGAGTTGATGTCCCTGCTCCTTCAAGAAGGGGAAGGTACCTTGACAGTCTCTGCTCATTCGGTGAGTTCATCTTTCATTCCCCTAAAGATTCACAGAGTTGAAACGGGGCTCTTTTTAATTGTTTCCTTTACACTCCCACGGGTTGCAGGTATTGGATTGGTTTGAAATTGATAACGTGCACAAGAGCAGCGTGCGAGACGCTCCTATCTTCCCCTCCTCTGACAGCGGTCTGAGGTTGAAACTGATATTCTCGGTTTCATTCATCGATGGGAGACATTAATCGGTATATTAAGAAGTGCCACAAATAATTCAAACAGAATGAAATTCTTTCAAATGTTCTGGCTACAAAGTACTCAGAAACAGCTCATGTTTGAGAGATATTTAGTAAAACCAAGTTTAAGAAGATAAACAACTTGCTTTGCGAGATGCTTTCAATGAAGACATCAATTGTTTTGAATGATTCAGTGGAATTTTAGTTCTTTCTATTACCACAGACACATCTTTCGAGAGTGACAAATGCCTCAGGAGGGACCGACTTTCAGAAAATTAGTAATTTAATCATTTGGCTACTTCTTCCTTCACTTGAGACTTGAAAACCAGAGCCTGTTTACGTAAGCAAAGAGGCTGCCATTCGAGGACAGGCCCAGCTATTAAGAATTGGCACACGCTCAACTTATACCACCTGAGGCAGCCTGGCTTCCTGTAATCTCCCATCCTCCTGCCTGTTTACTTTGGATTCCTCTAGTTTGTTGTTGTTACACAGGAAGAGAAGTATTAAGCCGATTCCCGTACGTCTCCTCCCCAACTATTTCCCCGTTACTCTATGGCTTCTACTCTCTCATGTTGCTATTCCTGCCAAACTGGAGCATTCTTCGCGTCAGCTGCTTGTTATCCACATGTTCTTCGAAAGAGAAACACAGAAGTGGAATTCCAAACTCAAACAGCTTAGCCCTGGAGAAAACTACTTCACGCTTTTTCATCAGAAAGAATTACCACATTATCTAACCCTATGATTATCTTATATGAGTCTATTAAGTCATCTTTCAACCTTCTTCTCTCCCACGAAAACAGCGTCAAGCCGCTCAGCCTTTCCTCGTAAGATCTTCCCTTCATTCCAGGCAACATCCTAGGAAATTGGCACGCTTTCCAAAGTTTCCACATTCTTCTTATAATGTGTTGAACAGAACTGTACGCGATACTCCAAGTGCGGCCGCACAGGAGTTTTGTACAGCTGTTGCATAACCTCATGGTTCCGAAACTCGGTCCCTCTATTAATGAAAGCTAAAACACTGTATGCCTTCTGAACAACCCTGTCAACCTGGGTGGAAAATTTCAAGGATCTCTGTTCCTTATCACCGAGATCTCTCTGCACATCTCCACTTCCAAGAAACGTACCATGAGCACAATAATTTGCATTCCGGTTACTCCGACCAAAAATTAAAACCTCACACTTGTCCACATTATATTTCATTTGCCACCTCTCAGCCCAGTTCTGTAACTTATCTATGTCTCTCTGTAAACTGCAACACCCGTCGTCACTATCCACAACTCCACCGACCTTAGTGTTGTTTGCAATTTGACTAACCCACCCTTATACGCCCTCATCCAGGTCGTTTATTAAAATGAAGAGCAGCAGTGTACCCAATACCGACCCTGGCGGTACACCACTGGGAACTGATGTCCAGGACGAACAATTCCCATCGCCCACCTCCCTCTGTTTTCTTTCAGCAAGCCAATTACTGATCCAAACCGCTATATCTCCCATAATCCCATTCCTCCACATTTTGTACAACAGGCTATTCTGGGGAACCTTCTCGAACGCCTTGCTGAAAACCATATACAATATATCAACCGGTTTACTCTCAAATAACTGAATAAGGGTTCTGAGGCACGACGTACCCTTCACAAAAGCGTGCAGACTATCCCTAATCAAGTTATCCCTATCAACTCCTGTCTCTTATAACATTTTCCAATACTTGACAAAAAACTGAAGTAAGGCTCACTGGTCTGTAATTACTAGGGTTGTCTCTACTCCCCTTCTTGAACAGGTGACCACATTTGCTCTCCTCCAGTTTCTGACACTCTTCCTGTGGACAATGACGATTTAAAGATCAATGTCAAAGGCTAGGCAATCTCCTCTCTGGCTCCCCAGTGGATCCTCGGTTAGATCCCGTCCGGCCAAGGGGACTTACTTCCTTTCACATTCTGTAGGAATTCTAATACCTCTTCCTTGTGAACTTCATTAGTCTAACCTAGTAAAGTAGCCTGTATCTCAATATTCTCCTCGACAACATGGTCGTTTTCTAGAGAGAATACTGTTGAAAGATCTGCATTTTGTGCTTCCCATTAGCCCTCTTCTCCACACACAACTTCCTACTATTATCATTGATTGGCGCTAATCTTACTCTTGTCATTCTTTTATTCTTTACATACCTGTAGAAAGCTTTACGGTTTACGCTTACCCTATTCACCAACACCGTCTCATGTCTCCTCCTGGCTCTTCTGAGCTCACACTTTAGGTCTTTCCTGGTTGTCTTGTAATCCTGAAGCGGCCTAACTGAGTCTTCATATCTCATCCGAACATATGCTTTTTTCTTCCTCTTGACCAGAGATTCCACTTCCTTTGTAAACTACAGCTCCCACTCTAAAGCTTACTCCATGCCTGACAGGTTCATACTTATGTTTGACACTCAGGAGCTTTTCCTTGATTAAGTTCCACATTTCTAATGTGCCCGAAACCTGCAGTTTCCTTCCCCATATAATGCTTCCTAAATCTTGCCTAATTGTATCGTAATTGCCTTTTCCCCAGCTTCGATCTTGACCAGTGGTATGCATCTGTCCGTTTCTATCACTAAAGTAAACATAACAAAATTGTGATCGCTATCACCAAAGTGCTCACCTATTTCCAAGTCTAACTCCTGGCCGGGCTCATTACACAGTACCAAGTCTAATGTGGCTTCACCCCTTGTTCGCCTGTCTACATACTGTGTCAGGATGCCCTCCTGCACACATTGGACAAAAACGGATCCATCTATAGTACTCGTACTATAATGTTTCCAGTCAATATTTGGAAAGTTGAAATCCCCATGACAACTACCTTGTCTGTCTCATTCCTTTCTTACCGAGAATCATCTTTGCTATCCTTTCCCCAATATCTCTGGAAGTATTCGGTGGCCAATAGAAAACTCCCAACAGGGTGACTTCCCCTTTACTGTTTATCACCGCAGACTATACTACCTCAGTTGACGAGTCCCCTAACATCCTTTCTGCAACTGCAATACTGTCCTTGACCAAGAATGCCTCTTTTACCATCTTCTCTGTTCTCACTGAAACATCTAAATCCTCGGACCTGCAACAACCATTCCTGTGCCTGCTCTTTTCATGTCTCCGAAATGGCCACAACATCGACGTCCCAGGTACCAACCCATGCTGCAAGTTCATCCACCTTATTCCGGATGCTCCTGGAGTTGAAGTAGACACACTTCAAACCACCATCTTGCTTGCCGGTGCCATCTTGCGACCATGATACTTGATTTCGGATCCCCATACTCTCAACCTTTTCTATACTTGAACTACAATTTTGGGTCCCATACCCCTGCTGGATTAGTTTAAACCCACCCACAATAGCCTTTGCGAATATCCCCCCAGGATATTGGTACCCTTCTGGTTCAGACCAAGAACATCCTGCTTGTGCAGGTCCCACCCATCCCAGAAAGAGCCCCAATTATCCCAAGAATCCAAAACCCTCCCGCATGCACCATCCCTGTAGCCACG
>NW_025214157.1:15704-20823 GCF_004010195.1 Chiloscyllium plagiosum | reverse complement strand
CCTCTCTGCCTCTCGAATGATCCGAAGTTCATAGAGTTCTCGCTCCAGTTCCCTAACGTGATTTTCGTGGAGCTGGAGTTGGGTGCATTTCCCGCAGATGTAGTCAGCAGGGACAATAGTCATGACCCTTACCTCTCACATTCGGCAGGAGGAACATTCAAATGCCCTCACCTCTATTCCCACGATTCTAAATGCCCAAAGAGACTGTTGAAAAATCAAAGAATAAAACAAAACTCGTTATCTTACCAATTTTACATTACCCGCACCTCAACCCACCTCCCACACTCTCAGATACCTTGCCTCCTCCTATTTGTCTCTATACGCCTCGGCTCATAAGCCTCATTTCAAATGAAGAGTTCTTGCCTGAAACGTCGATTCTCCTGCTTCTCGGGTGCTGCCTGCCCTGCTGTGCCTTTCCAAGTCCACACTCTCTCCTCAGTGGCGAGGCAGTGGATTTGTGTTGGGGACTGAAGATAGAGGCCACACTTTTGCACGATTTAATTGTAGGAAATGTCTGCTCCAACAGGACAGGATATTAGAGAAGTCTGGAGAGTGTTTGACCTCGAGCGAACAGGGATTTGATGGTGATCGCATTCACCTGTTGACCTGCTCCTTCTCAGAAGTGGAGGCTGTGTGTCTGAAAGATTCTGGCAAATTTCCTGTCAAATTGTTTGTGCCTAAATCCCTTAACTACAATCCTAGCTTCAGGCACAATCCAGAATCTGTGAGAGACTCTTTCTCATTCTATTGATTTAAAAAAATATATAACATCAATTTCACAGCATATTAGAAGGGAACGTTTTAATAAACAATCACTCCACCATGATAAGATGAAGTCACGCATTTTTATCCGAAGTAGAACTTGTTCAGAGTTTGAACATGGAAGGAAAAGGCTTCGGTTACGATGGGAGAGAATCGTTCACTTGTGTGTGTGGACAAGGCTTCTGCTTGCATCAGAGCTCACAAACTACAATTGTAGTCATATTTAAGTGAGACTGCAGATAAGTGATGATTCATTTCTCCATCTGAGCAGAAACCCCACGAAAGCAATGATACCAGGAACAAGCTCAATGTGTGGGAAGGGATAAACTCCTTCGCTGACCTACTGCGACACCTGCTCGATCACAATGACGAGAAATCATTCCAATGTCTGGATTGCGTAAAATGCGATAAAACGTCCAGCGATTGGATTATCCAACACCATGTTCATACTAATGAGAAAACTTTCATCTGTCCAGACTTTGGAAAATATTATCAGACCTTTGTGCAGTTGATGCATGGGAAATATGTGGACACGAATGAAAGTCCTTTCGAACTTCTGTGGTCCTGGCGTCCGATCCACGTGCTCACACAGAGGGCAGACATCTTCAATTCCACAACTGTGGGACGTGCTGCAAATGTCCGATCGACGTGAAGTCCCATCAACATTGCTGCCAGATCTTTTCAACGCCCAGACCGTGACAAGTGTAGCAAATGTTCCTGGACTGACATGGCATCAACGTGTTAACAAAGAAGAGACCCTTTACATGCTGAGGTTCTGGTAATCACTATACAAGTTCCTTGGGATCGTTTAATCATGAACGTCTTCACATTGTGGAGAGACCGATCAAATATCCAGTGTGTGGGATGTGCTCTCCAGTCTCTGCAGGTCTGATGTTCCATCGACATTCTCACAAGTTGAGAGACATTTCAATTGTTTTCATTGTGGGACTCGGTTCGGGCGATCATCTCAACTCTCAGTACACCAGCGAGTTTGCAGTGGGCAGAACGTATTTACCTGCTACATTTGAGGAAAACAGTTAGCTCACTCATCGACCCTGCAGAGACCGCAGAGAGATCCACTGGGGGAAGGCATTCACTCACTCATCGAGCCTGCGGAGACAGCGAAGTTGTTACATCTTTCAAATGCGATTGGACTTCGTTGTTCGTGACATTCAGGACTGAAAGCAAAGTTTTAATATATTAGATAAATGTCAAACAAATCAATTCTGTATTCAATACCGTAGGAGAGGTCAATATTAGGATGGGATTCCGTAGTACTTGAAGAATCAACACAGGTTCTTAAGGACAAATGTAATAGAATTCTATGAGGAAGTAATGAGGAAGTGAGAAACATTATATTCTGAGAATTTGTTCAGCTTGAATTCGCAGCAGGCATTTGTCAAGGTGCAGGATTGGAACTGCGAAAAAAAGAGTATATGGTTTGAGGGGCAAAGTACTGGCATGGCTTGAGTTTGGGCTGACTGGCTGAAAACAGTTGGGTGAAGGGGTCTTTTCCAGGATGGCAGCGCATGACGTGTGGGGTTCAGCAAGGGTCAGTTTTGGCACCACGACTATTCCCGTTATGCGTGAATGATCAGGTCAAAGGACCTGAGAGTGTTGTTGATATTTTGAAGAATACACAACAAAAGGTAGAAGGACAGATCGTTTTGAGGAAGCGGGCAGGCTGCAGAATTACGTGGACTTGCTGGATGCTTGGATAAAAAAAGGTTGCAGTTAGAACACTGTGTGGAAAAGAGTGAGGTCATAAAGTAATGGCATTATAAGAGGCATAGACCATTTTGTGACGCGGAAAGGCTTCAGAGATCTCTCGGTTAAAGGCACTTGAGAAATCTAGTTGAGGTTCCTCTGATGTTTAACATGCAAGTTATGTTGGCTGTTAGGAGGGTAAATGCAATGTTTGCATTCATTAAAGCAAGTTAAGAACCAACTGCAGAGGTTTGCAAATGAAGCGATAAGAGGCTCTCGTCAGACGCATTTGGATTATCTAGAATAGCATTTGCCCTCATGTCTAAGGGGAGATATATTATGAGTGGTGGATAAGAGGTTGACAATGGCTGACACAGTGGTGAGCCCTGCTGTCTCCAGCCTCAGCAACGCTGGTTCAATTTCTTCGTCGGGCGACGGTCTGCAGTTTGCACGTTATTTCCGTGTCTGCGTCAGTTTCCTCCACAGAAGAAAAATACCTTGTTAACGTCATTTTGCCATGGGAAATGCAGAGTTACAGGAATCGGGTAGAGTTGTGAGCTTAAGTGCAATGATCTTCGTATGTTTCGTTGGTTCTTCTTGGGCTGATTTGCCTTTTCGCACATTTTCAGGATTCTATTAGAACAACGTTGATCGCAGGAATGAGGGACTTGTCGTATAAGAATTATTATTTTTTAAAACATCACAGTTTCCATGTAAACATGCGATCTCAAGTCAATCTCTTGAACAATATGAGGAGTGGAGGGGCATTCTTCAAAGGAAATCATGAAGGCAAAACGACCATATTAGATAGCCTTAGCACATAAATTTAAGGATAAAGTAAAGATATTTTAGAAGTACTTTCAGAACTAAAGACCAAATAGGATCCCAGAAAGGTGCAAGAGCTAACATTTGTCTTGCACCTCAGCAGATGGGAGAGATATTAAATATTCATTTCACATTAGTGAACGAAATGGATGTTTTGAAAGTGGTTCACATTGAAAAGAGGAATTCCGGAAGACTTGGAAAATATAAAGTTGGATATTTCTCTGGGATCTGATGTCGTGCAGCAAGGGCTTTTTGGGAAAACAGGGAAATACACTGTTGGGTCGTTGGTAGAAATATTTATATCATCTATTACTGCGAGTGATGTGCCCAATAAATAGGGTGTGGTTTTGTTGAGGAAGGGATGAATGGAGAAAACTGAAAATGATAGACCTGTGAGGCTTGCTCAGGTCGTTGTTAAGTTGTTGGAAGCAATACTGAACAATCGGATTTATAAATATTTTGAGAGACGAGTAATGAATACGGCTAAACAGTTTAGTTTTGTGCGAGAGAATTTCTGTCTCACAAACATGGTTGGGTTTTTTGAGGACGTAACCAAGAATATTGATGAGGACTAAGTTGTAGGCATTGTTCAGATGGAATCTAATAAATCCTTTTAATAGGTTCCACAAGGTTGATTAATTTTTAAAGTTCGATAACATAGAATGGAACGTAACCTTTACAATAAGATATAAAATTAATTTCATGGTAGAAGGCATGAACGGTGGTGGAAGGCAGTGTTCTGACTGGAGGACTGTTACCAGCTGTCTTCCACAGGGTTTAATGCTGAGCCCACTTCCGTTTTTCATTCATGCAAATGATTTAGATAAAAATGTATAAAGCATGGTCAGTGAGTTTGCAGATGAGAACAAGATTGGTATGAAAGTGGACAGTACAAAAGGTTATGTCAGGTTGTAACAGTAGATTATTATTAAAAACAAACTGAAGTAATTAATTTGATTTATTTGATTTCATGTTGGTAATCAAATGCTGCACCCAGCAGCTCGAAAATCAGAAGCACTGTGGTCAGAGCAAACGCTCAGAGTTGACGAAATACCCAGGAATCAGGGTGATGTTACTGAGCAATTGCCTGTGTGTGATGACATCACCCACATGAGTACACAGCATTTGGGTTTGCGCAAACAGGTGATCTCGACAAAGAATGTGAATGTCTGTGGATAAATCGAAAAGGAGATTTATCAGAACAGTCCAAGAAATGCGGAATATTACATCTAAGATCAGGGTGGAGAAGTTGAAGTTGTTCTACAGAGACCAAAAACGATTCAGGTGTGATTTGTTCAACATACCGAGGTTTTAATCCGTTTAGGAAGTTAGAGAAAGAGCAGCTATTCCCGTTTCATAGGAAACAAATTTATGATATTGTGCAAGAATTACTGCGAGTCAGTAAAACTTCCATGTTGCATTTTTCTTAGCAAATAAAGTGGCATGACTTAATCTTGATACATAATTTGGTTTCCGTGTTCGAATCTGTAAATCCTCATCTGACATGGTGTAAAATAATTTTGCAAAGGTCATCTTAGTCAGTTCGGGACTGATGTTCAGAAAAGAAGAAATATTTATGTTTCTTTGGAGCTTGCTGTGTTTACTTTCTCCCTGCCTCACTCTGTGTAGAAGAACTGAAAAGCTCCATTCCTGTCAGCGCAGGTGAGACATTCGCAAAACCAGCAAATATTATCACCCACATTGCTTGACCTCAATAGTCACCACTTTGTGACACGGTAAGTTTCATTGGCAAAGAAAGCACATTTATCACCATGAAGCTTTCTTTCACTGTCTGTCTGCCCGTCCATTCATTTTGATCACTGCT
>NW_025214157.1:10310-13674 GCF_004010195.1 Chiloscyllium plagiosum | reverse complement strand
AACGAAAAATTTCTCTATGATGGAGGGATCAATCGAAAGGTAGCCATAGATTTAAGGTAAGAGTCATAAAAGTTCGAGTAGCTGTAAATAAAATAACTTTATCAGCCTGCGAGTGGTTGGAATCTGGACATCACTGTCTCTATGCGTCAGAGCGGCAGAAATTCGAATAACCTTCAGAGATATTTAACTGTGAATTTGTAATGCTTAAGGCATACAACGTTAAATGATGGAAAATGGGATGAGGATAATCAAGCAGGTGTTATTGACAAGAGCATGCACAAGTAGCTTGCAGCCTCAGTTAGCTCTGACATTCACCGGGTGGCGTTTCGTCTCCTCAGTTGTCACGTGGGAGGTCAGGGCTCATATTCCCGCTGGGGCGGCTCTGACTTTTTCTGGGGTTCAAGGTTTCTGTAAAGATCTGTAGTTCCGGTGAAGGGTGCAGATGGTGTGGGGATGTTCGGTGGTTTTGGGAAGTTGGTTTGCAGCCGTTTCCTCCGCTTTCTTTGTGATATCTTCAAGGCAGATGAAATTCGTGTGAAGCGCCGCTGTCCTGCAGCATTTTGAATTGGTTTGATTTCCTTCCCACTGCTTTCAGTTGCTGGTTCTTGTCGTTTCTTTGCATGTCCCAGTATGTTGTGTCCAGGTCATCCTGTTTTTTTGATGGAGTCATTGGATGATTCTCGTCATTCGAGAAATTCTCTGGCTGCACTCTGATTAGCTTGTCCTATTATGTTTGTGTTGTACAAATCGAATTTGTTGTCCTCGACATCACTCTGCATTGCTAATCGGACCAGCTAGTTGTGTTGTTTACAGGATCCTCCAGTAATATTTTGCAACAATAGATATTTCCGCAGATTCATTGCCGAAATCAACACAAGGAGGACATGCCATTACCTAACACACCTAGTACGTATCATTATAGGTAAAAAAAATGTTACAACACGTAAAGCCAGACTCCTCTGACCACTTGGAGTTATTAGACAGCATAAACCGAAAGCCCCGTTTGACAACAACTCACCAAAAAAGGACCAAATATCCACCATATGCAGTACAAATCTGAACAAACAATGGTGCACGTCGTGACTGTAGGAAACATTATAGAGGACAGACAACTCACGATATGCATTGATGAAGATCATCTTGACACGACTCACCACTGCCAGGTGTCCTGAGTAGTTTGAAAATATGTTGCTGGAAAAGCGCAGCAGGTCAGGCAGCATCCAAAGTGCTCCAAACAAAACATTCCCAGAGTCTGGAATCTCTTGACAAAGAAGGTTTATATATCTCTGTACATGGTGCAAAACAGAGGATTGTGAAAAGTTTCTGGGAAAATGTTGTCACTTTAAAAGTTTAGAAATCTTTCCATTCTTTTGGAGGCCGTTACTTTGACTCTGATGTTCTCCAGATATGAATTGATCTGTGGTATTGATGGATTCACGTTCCTGCAAGTCAGGATATCAAATCTCATCTCAGCTCCGGGGCAATTAGAAAACGCGGGAACAGATAGGACACTGAAAGGCTGGAAGTGAGACGATCACCGTAGGAGGATAACTGGTTTGCGGTGTGATGGGTGTGTCTGTAGAGTGTGGGATCAGACTATTCCCATGTGTTCACCGTGAACTTAACAGTATTTATTTCGGAAATGTAACGCTAATTAAGGACGATTGTCAATATGGGAGGAACAGGATGCAGCTTGCATTCGGGGATCATTGACGTCATTGACGCTCTGTGGCGACGTTCGTCAGTGCGTTCATCTCATCACTGAGAGGTTGCTGTTCTCCCACGACTCAGGAACAGAGGAACAGCTGTTCCCACACCATCTGTTTTTTTATTGGCCGAAGTTTTCCGAGTTTTTACCAAGGTCAGGAAAATGTTCCTTACAAGACTCGAAGGGAGAAACTCCCAGTTTTAGGAGAGTTGTATCCTGGTGACATGTATGTGTCTGCAAAGCGTGAGATCAGACTGTCCCATGGTCCACAATGAATGCCCAAGAATTCATTTTGGAAACGTCAAATCAATTGAGGGCAATTTTCATTCTGCGAAGGGCAGTAGAAAGCTTGAGTTTACTGACAGTCTGCTTTTGGATATCCTGAGAGGGGCCTGCAACAAGGGAACTCCCCAGTCACTGTGGAGCAATTAGTCCTCTCGTTTGGTTGTTAACCTAAAAGAGGGTGTACCCACGCATGGAGCGATCGCTGTTCTTATCCACCGAGTAGCAATGCAGAGTGATGTCGAGGACAACAAATTCGACTTGTACAACACAAAAATAATAGGACAAGCTAATCAGAGTGCATCCAGATAATTTCTTTTAATAGGATCAGGGATATGTATCCAAACGGAAACCAAATCCAATGAGGAACCACAAATGCGTTTCTGTATTGTTGAATGGCAAGTGAAGGATTGGACACTCGGAATTTAAAACAAAAACAGAAACTGCTCAAGGAACTCGGCAGGTTTGTCAGTACCTCTGAGAGAAGATAGCGTTCTGAGAAACTCCTGAAGAAGCTCTGAATCGTTGTCTCTATTTGTCTCTCCCCAGATGCTGCCAGATCTGTTTAGTTTCTCCTGCAATCTCTCCATTTCTTTTTAACGGAATAACCATTTCAACCATCGAGATTGTTTACACAGACCACACATGTCCTGACATTTAACATTGTCGAAACTGTGGTGATTGAATTCAAACAAACCGAACAGTGATTGCCTATCCCTCAACTCCACAGGTAGGGAGAATTTGAAACCAGTTTATTAGCGCGCTTCAGCAGTTGTGGCCACGTGGTTGAGGCAATTAGAATTAAATCCACTGTGGATTCCTCACGCAGTTCAACATTTTGCGAACTGTGACTGAGAGCCGAGCGGGAACTTGAAGAGTGCTTGTTCTCTGCATTTGTTTGAAATTCAAATCGCAGGATTAGGTGAAATGCGTATAACTCCGATAAGGAACGTTAGGAACCTGCAACCAACCGCCTGTCAGGATGGAAAAGGCAGAAAACTCGAGAGCAGGTAAGACCCATTTAGTTGTACACTTCCATTACTGAATATGTTTGCCCCTCTGAATCAAGTGACGCCAGATGGAATAAGAACAGTTCAGGGTATTGTGTAGGACTGGTGCTGACTTAGTGGGCTAAAAGGGTATTGTTGCGCAAGACAATTCCCTGGCCAGCTGTGAGGAGGTCAGTTTGTGAAGTAAAAGGATAATCTTTGAAATATGTCCCTCGGCGACGAAGGTGTCGAAGCTCCTCTCCCCTGATCTTACTGTCAGTCATGGTATTCATTGGGACATCTCAATTGGTAATAACTGTTACGGTGCATATTTGTGGAATCGGTCTATATGATAATCAGGACGATAAGACCTGATATCTCATTA
>NW_025214157.1:1274-9970 GCF_004010195.1 Chiloscyllium plagiosum | reverse complement strand
CAGCTGACCTGATGAGAAAATCGCTTCACACCCTTACATAACCTTTTTATTGTCCATTCTACTGGCAATTTTGCAAACTTACTTACCATACTTTCTATCTTCCCACCTACATCATTTATTTAAATGAAACAAATGAATGTGCGTTCAGCCAATGGGACACCATTGGTACCAGTCTTCCAGTCTGAAAACTACCCTCCACCACCATTCTCAGCAGCCTGCTAATAAACTAATTATATATCTAATTAGAAACCTTACATTGATCTCTTTGTGATCTAACTTTATGAATTAGTGAACCGTGTGGAACCGTGTAAAAGCATTTATTAAAGTCCAAGTGAGCAAAGTCTACCACTATGTCCTCATTGATCTTCTTGGTTACGCCCTCAAAAAACTCAATCAATTTTGTGCAAAACCATGCTGAATATCCCGATTCATTCCTTGAATCTAAAAATTCAAATAAAACCTATCGTTTAGAATTGCATCCAACAACTTACCCACGACCATAACCAGACACACAGGTCTATCGATCCCACGCTTCTTAATTAATTCCTTTCTAAATAAAGGCATAACATTAGCCATCCTCCAGTCATTTGGCACCTCGCTCGTAATAATAGATGATAAAAATATTTTTACGAAGGGCCAACAGTTTCTTTCCCTATCATCCCACAATGTTCCTGGATTCTGGAGATCAAATCCCAGAGAAATATCCAACTTCATATTTTCCATGTCCTCCACCACATTCCCTTTTCAATGTGAACTTCTTTCAAACCGTCAATATTTAGTTGTACCCGCCATTCTGTTCTCCAAGGTGTAAACTGACGCGAAGTTAACATTATATGTCTCTCCATCTGCTGAGATTCAAGACAAAGGTGAGCTTGTTTCATATTAAAGTGGTCCTCTTTGTTCTGAAGTTCTTGATGTACTTGTAGAATCTCTTCAGATTATATTTAACTTTATGTTCTGAGGCTATCTCATATTCTCGATTGACTTTTATGATGTCCTCCTTAAGAATGCCTCTCCACTCCCTATACTGTTCAAGACATTCACTTGAAACCATGTGTTTATATGGAAGCTGTCACCTCCTTTAAAAAAAATTCTTATGACAAGGCCTAAATCCCTGCGATCAACGTTGTTCTTATGGAATACCGACAATGTGGAAACAGGCCATTTGGAACAAGACATCCCCACTAATCCTGCGAAGAGAATCGCACCCACACTCACACCTCCACCCAATTCCTTTACACTGTATTTCCCATGACCAAAGAACGTCAGCCACACATCTTTAGTTTGTGGAGGAAACCCAGGCTGAAAAGGAGAGTATGCACCAACTCCAAATTCACAGTCGCCCAAAGTAGATATTGAACCAACATCACTGAGGCTGCAAGGCATTAGTACTCACCACTGAGTCAGCCATTATCAGCCTCCTCTCCATCACTCAAAACATATCATCACTTAGATATGGGCCAAAATCTCCTCCCAATGTTCCAAATGCATCTGTCCAGAGCCTCCTATTGACTGAGGTAAACCTCTGCCCGGTCATTCTCATTAGCTTGAACAGAAGCCGACATTGTATTTGCCTTCCTCATCACAAACTGAAATTGCATGCTGAACATAAGAGAAAATTGAACTTTGAAATCTTTCTGCTTTCAGGAAATTGTCTATGCCTCTACTCTTTCCACCAAACATATGACCACATATTTTCCACAAAGTATGCCAATTGCAACTATTTTTTTCGAAGCACTCAGTCCGTTCACGTCATTCTGCAGCATGCCCGCTTCATCAATAAGATCTGCCCTTCCACCTAACATTGTGTCTTCTTCAAATGGAGCAACAACACCCTCAGTTCCTTTGAATGGATCATCCATACATAATGTGAATAGCTGTGGTGCAAACACTGACTCCTCTAAACTCCACTAGTCACGGGCTGCCATCCTGGAAGAGACCCCTTTGCCCAACTGTCTGCCTTCTGCCAGTCAGCCAAGCCTCATTCCAGGGCCTCTTATTCAGCCGTTTGCCGTACTGCACCCTGATATATGTCTGTGTAAATTCAAGATGGTCACTTCCACAGGCTTGACTTCGTCTCACTTGCTCATGACATCCAGTCCTGTTGGAGCAGACATTTCTTACAATTGAATTATTGCAAAACTGAAACCTCTGACTTCAGTCCCAAACTCAAAATCCACTGCCTCGCCACTGAGTCGAAAGTGTGATACTAGGAAGGCACAGAAGGACAGGCAGCAACGAATGAGCAGTACAATCGACGTTTCGGGCACGAGCCCTTATCAGAAAGAGGCTTGTGAACCGAGTGATAGAGAGACAAATGGGTGCGGGTGTGGCTGGGACAAGGTAGCTGTGAGTGTGTTAGGTGGATGGAGGTGGGGGTGATGATGATAGGTCGCAGCGCAGAGTGGAGCAGATAGGTGGGAAGGAAGATAGGACAGTTCATGAGAGCGGCGGAAGCCCTGGACCTGAATGAATTTGGATGTGTGGGAGGGAGAGTTGACGTATTCGACAAGGAGCCAGTGGTGTTGTTTGGTGCGGGTGTCCCGGAGATGTTTTCCAAAGTGGTCTGTACTTAGGCATCCAATTTCCTCAATGTCGAGGAGACTGCAAAAAGAGCAATGGATACAGTAAATGACATGCTGGAAATGCAGGTGAAACACTGATGGACATGGAAGGGTCCTTTGGGGCCTTGGAAAGAGTTGAGGTGCGGAGGTGTGGGTGGATGTTTTTGAAATCCCGTGTTGTAATGAGAAGGTTGCTGGGAGGGGATGGCGGTTTGGTGGGGGCGTGCACTTGACAAGGGAGTCAAAGAAGGAAAGATCTTTGGAGAAAAAGGATAGTGGTGGGGAGGGAAACACATCTTAGTTGGTGGGGTTCATTTGCAGCTGACGGACATACGGGAGGATGATTTAATGTCGATAGACGTTGCTGGGTTTTAAAGTGATTTAGAAGGGAGTTCCGATCTCGTCATAGTTTGAGGGAAGGGTTTTGGGAGCGGAATTGAGGAAAGTGGATGAGCTCAGTTGGAAGGCATCATCGACCACGTGCTGGGAGCAAATGCCTCGCCACTGATTCAATTTCCTCCCTGGCAATTGTCTAAGTCTGAAAAGACACGTCATAACTATGGTGACATTATTCACCTCGTGATGTGTTATTAACCACATCTCACCATAATCACCATGTCAGCCTACTTGCACTTCACGAACATCACTAACTCTTCCACGTCTCTGCTCTTCTTCAGCTCAATCTGAAATCCATTCGTTTGGACGACACGGTCGTAATACACATCCATGCGTCCTTTCAAATTCCCACCCTACTGTGGTGCTAGTGTGGCAAGGAATAGGGAGAGAGAGCAGTTGAACATGTGGCCACAGGGATGGTGCAGGAGGGAGGGTTTTGGATTCTTGGATAATTGGGGCTGTTTCTGGGGTAGGTGGGACCTCTAAAAGCTGGATGATCTTCATCTGAATCAGAGGGTTACCAATATCCTGGGGGGATATTCGCTAAGGCTATTGGGGTGTGTTTAAACTAGTCCAGCAGGGGGATGGGAACCAAAATTGTCGTTCACGTAAACAAAAGGTTGAGTGTTGGGAGGTACAAAATCAAGTTTCATGAACGCAAGATGACACCGGCAAGAAATAAGTTGGTTTGGAGTGTATCTACTTCAACGCCAGGAGCATCCGGAATAAGGTGGTTGAACTTGAAGCATGGGTTGGTACCTGGGAATTGATTTTTATGGCCATTCCGTAGACCCGAATAGAACAGGGTCAGAAATGGGTGTTGCAGGATCCAGGATTTAAATGTTTCAGTAAGAACAGAGAAGAATGTAAAAGAGCGGGGGTGTAGCATTGTTGGTCAAGGACAGTATTACAGTTGCAGAAAGTTTCCGGGTCGTGTAGATGTGCAGAGAGATCTCGGTGTTCAGGTACAGAGATCCTTGAACTTTGCCACCCAGGTGGACAGGGTTGTTAAGAAGGCATACAGTGTTTTAGCTTTTATTAACAGAGGAATCGACTTCTGGAACCATGAGGTTATGCTACAGCTGTACAAAACTCTAGTGCGGCCGCACTTGGAATATTGTGTACCGTTCTGGTCACCGCATTATTAGAAGGATGTTGAAGCTTTGGAAAAGGTGCAGAGGAGATTTACTCGGATGTTGCCTGGTAAGGAGGAAAGTCTTACGAGGAAAGGCTGAGGGACTTGTGGTTGTTTTCTTTAGAGAGAAGAAGGTTGAGAAGTGACTTAATAGAAACATATAACATAATCAGAGGGTGAGATACGGTGAACAGGGAGATCCTTCTTCCAAGAATGGTGACGACCAGCACGAGGGCGCATTGCATCAAATTGAAGGGTGATAGATATAGGACAGATGTCAGACGTAGTTTCTTTACTCAGAGAGTAGTAACGGTATGGAATGCTTTGCCTGCAATGGTAGTTGGTTCGCCAACTTTAAGTACATTTAAGTCGTCATTGGACAAGCATATGGACGAACATGGAATAGCGTCGGTCAGATGGGCTTCAGATTTGTATGACAGGTCGGCGCAACATCGAGTGCCGAAGGGTCTGTACTGCGCTGTAATGTTCTATTTTCTATGTTCTATGGTCTAACTCCCTCTGCTTCTATTCAAGGGCGTACTTGCGTTCTGTTCACTGTTTCATTGTGCATTAGCTGAATGGCAATTTTACAAACGCATATTTTCCCAAACGTGCACTGCGGCCTTCACAGCTTTGTCTTTCCACAAAGGCTCACACATGGTGGAAGGGAAGGAGTTGCAGGTTATTCACCCAATGATGTAATCCTGAGGTCTTACAAAACCTCTCCTGCATGTGGGAATACTCTCAACAAGGGTTACTCACCGTTCACCGGGCAGCTAAATTTCAAAGTTTTCATCATTGTCTACAAATCTCTTGACTGTCTTCCCTCTATCTATCACTGTCATGTCTACCAGGCCACTCAAGAGCAAATAGAGATTGTCAATAGTATACCAACCCAGCCAGCGGACACAGCACCCAAGATTATGTTTTAAAGTGCTCGCTCAGATATCTGCATTCCCTCGAATTCCAAACTCCGGAGTATGTTCGATTTGAACTGTTTCACGTTTGGTGCCTAAACGACAGCTACCAAGGTAAGAAATTATGAAAACTTGAAGCGACGTAAATCACACCAGGCTATAGGAAAGGAATTACTCACCAAGTAGTTAAGAAAAAAAAAAACTGTTATACATGCTAAAATCAGGGCAATTTATTGATATCAATACTACATCGTGTCTTTTATATAAAAAAATTTCAAAGCTTTTACTCTGATGGAGTTTAAACAAATGTTGATCCCTGTCTCATTATGAGACATTTGGAAGCTGACAAACTGTTATATCCAACAAGTGATCAAAGAAGTGGGTTTCAAGTCGTATTTTGTCACTCAAAACGAAGCTTGTATCACAAAATTGAGATCACCAAAGTTTTTCTGCTAGAGGTCATCGTCTTTTGTCAGTCGCAAAACGGCGCCTGTGTTAGTGCTTCCATAGCTCAGTGATTCAAGCACTGGTTATGTAAACCCGGGGTTGTAACCTTGAATTTCACTGCAGCCTTACTGAATTTTCTTGCAACTATTGCAGCAGGCATCGGAAGGTGCGTTCTCTATGTTGTTAGGAATTATTTTTGAAGTAACAGCAGGAAGTTAGTTTTACGCAGACCAGGCCGCATCTGTTTCAGTTTAGAAGTCCACATCCGTATTTTTCCTTCGAGAAACATGAGGATGACAAGCTTCTGATGCGAAGAATGCCTTCGTTTGGCAGGAAGAACAACATGACTCATGAGAAGCAGCAACGTGACGGTGAAACAGTGGAGGACGAATACGTACAGGGATGCGGCTGAATGCTTCTATTCCGTATGTAGAGACAGGAATCTGCTGGAATTCAAATTAAACAGGTAGTAGGCTTGAAGAGCACAGCTAGCCAGGCTGCCTCAAAGGTGGAGAAGTCAATAATTAGCGGGTACCAATTATTCACGACTGGGGCAGTCCTCGAAGGACAGCCTCCTGCCTGTTTACCCCTCTGATAATGTAAACACAATCGGATTTAAAGCTTGTAGTGAAGAAAAAAGAGGCCAAACGGGTCAATTCCACATTTTATGGAAGTTGGGCTCTCTTGAGGCCTTTGTCACTTTCAAAAGATGTGTCTGTATTGTTCCCTCTATGGGTAAAATGAGGTTCAGTTCTCCCACAGTTCATGAACAAATTTGACGGTATCTGACATCAGTCTCATTCGCTGGTGCATTTGAGATTAAAACTTTGCAGGGAAAGTCACATTCAGATGAATACTTCAGATGTCAGGCTATGGGCCAATTAGTGGAAACTGGAAACGAGAATATTTGGATTTTTGACGACTTGCACTGACATAATGTATTAATCTGTGCTGTAAAAGCACGGTTTCACGAATACTCTTTCTTGGAAGGAATTTCTCATCGCAGGAAAAGAAACCGATGCTGTTAAGAGAAGACGCAATTGCACATGCCGTCCTTCCTGGTGCCTAGTGTTTACAATGCAGCGTTTTCACCGCTGTGGTTTGAGTTAATTTCTTGGTCAGGGAATCAGGATTTATTGTTCCTGATACGGGCAATATCAAAAGTAGAGTATCTTTGACAGGAATCGCATTTCAAACGCGTCCACATGTGCCTTGCAATTTTGTACAGTGCCGCAAGGTGGCTAACTGGTTATCACTGCTGCCTCACAGCGCCAGAGATATGATTTGCCTACAACTGGGTCGACTGACAGTAAGGTGCTTTATTCAGGAGAAAATGAAGAGAAAAAGAGTAAGGAATTGTTCTGTGAGGGTTAATACCTGAAGGAAAGGTGTTCATTTGTTGCATCGATTTGTCAGTTTCTGAACTGTAGGTATTCCATGTTCCCTTATTGTGTTGCTTTAGCAAATGTTCAGACAGAGGAGAAAAGTGAGGAAAAACAGTCATGACCCAATCAGTGATTGATCCATTCTGCAACAACCAACGGATTCACTTTTGACTGAAATAGCTCCCATTTTCTCTACATTGGTAATGGTCGTACACAGCATTAGAGCGGGTTTTCATGTGTTGTTCTGACCGCAGCATCCTTTCTTAACATGGACTATACTGGGACATAAAGAGATGATAAAAGACATGGATGGCGATGACTGGAATGAAAAGACGTCAGGAAGAATGGACAGCGTTTAGTTGGAAACAGAATAATGGAAAGGAAGCCAACGATGTAGTGTGGGACAATGCCATTTGAAAAGACAAAGCGGGGTTTCATGGAATGGTGCAAAAGATGAATAGATCATGAGGCGTGACACCAGGAAAAACTGAGTTGTATCCGTATAGAAGGTTTCTAGGCGATGTGAATTTAGCGAGAGTAAATAGGGCGGAAATTTCCTCATTCAGATGGATCTATTTCAAGATTATAGAATTTCAAAACCAGCGATGAATGATAAAGAGAAGTTTGGAGCTCGCAATCTTTTTCCTTCTACAGCTATTGAACTCGAAAATGTTTACGTTTTCTCAGGAAAAAAATACTCAGAAGCTGATTCTAATATATTTGTGAAGACACGTGCAGACACTCAAGGAATGAATTTCACGGGCACAGGGAATCTGGGCGGCCATCATGGTTACGCGTTCGGTGCACACTCTCTAATTGGTTGACGTTTATTGGAAATACATCTCATACCACCTGCAACTGAGCATGACTAAGTATAGAATGAGTGGATAGTGAGGAAAGGTTTAGCAGCTTGTTCCACATGAACTTCTATAAATTGTAAAAGAACTGAGCTCTGTGTGTTAGCTCAGCATTAAATGGAAGCCGGTTAGCTCAGTCCGCTGCATTACTGGTTTATGATATAAAGTGATGCCAACAGTGTGGGATAAATTCTCGCAATGTCTCAGCATACCTTCAGGATCCTGATCTCCCCACTCAGCTAATACTTTAGAGGATGGCGAACATCAAAGTGAAACTACACTATCGTGAGTTGGAACTGACCTGCCGGTGTAATGCACCTTTGTTCTTTCATCTGTTGCATTGGAAAATTTGGCTGCAATCACAGAGAAGGGAGTGAGTTTATTTGCTGCTCACTCATCTTCCCCAAAAATATACAGTCACAAGACACGAAAAATATTCCTGTTTGAATTCTGTAATCTTCATAGCAGTACTTAAATACATATTTGTCATTTCTATTCCAGTTTGTCTGTTAACAGGCAAAATGTCCAATGAAATGAACCTAATAATTTTTGGATTGTTTTTATGGACTGTGCTAGTTTGCAGCAAAATTAATAATATGAAGCGAGCTAAACCTCCCTTCCACAATTTAACACAGCGCAGGCTCAGCGACATGAGAAACGTCATCGACTTCAAAAATCACCTCTGTATCTCTCGTGAGTAATAGATATTCACTCAGTGGTCTTTATGGCTGGTTTTAAGTAACTGAGGTATTTTCCAAGGAGAGAACACTCCACAAAATCAGATCTTTTGAATAAATGCTGATTTACTCAATGTTCTTTGGCAACTTTTAAATATATATGTACACACACACACATACATGCATGCGGACACACATTTATATATATGTGCATACATATAGCTCGCACATTCGACGGGAAGAACATTCAAATGGCCGACCATCCATTCCAAATATTCTGAATTCACACACACACACACACGTGTGTGTGTGTGTGTG
>NW_025214157.1:0-856 GCF_004010195.1 Chiloscyllium plagiosum | reverse complement strand
ATAAATGACTTAGACACAGGCATAGGTGGATGGATTAGTAAATTTGCAGATGACACTAAAGTCAGTGGAGTAGTGTACAGAGTGGAAGAATGTTACAGGTTGCAGGGGGACTTGGATAAACTGCAGAATTGGGCTGAAAGGTGACAAATGGAGTTCAATGCAGCTAAATGTGAGGTGATGCACTTTGGGAAGAATAATAGGAAGGCAGAGTACTGGGTCAATGGAAAGATTCTTGGTAATGTGGATGTGCAGAGAGATCTTGGAGTCCATGTACATAGATCCCTGAAAGTTGCCACCCAGGTGGATAGTGCTGTTAAGGCGGCATATGGTGTGTTAGGTTCTATTTGTAGAGGGATTGAGTTTCGGAGCCGTAATATCTTGCTGCAACTGTACAAAAACGTTGGTGCGGCCACACTTTGAATATTGTGTACAGTTCCGGTCGCTATATTTCGGGGAAGGATGTGGAAGCATTGCAAAAGGTGCAGAGGAGATTTACCCGGATATTGCCTTGTCTGAAGGGAAGATCTTATGGAGGAACGGCTGAGAGATTTGAACCTGTTCTGATTGGCAAGGCGGCGGCTAAGAGGGGATTTGACAGAGACATACAAGATCATCAGAGGATTAGATAGGGCAGACAGTGAAAGTCTTTTTCCTAGGATGATGACGTCAGCATGTACAAGGGGGCATGTACAAATTGAGGGGTGATAGATTTAAGAGACAGATGTCAGAGGCAGGTTCTTTACACAGAGTGGTAAGGGCGTGGAATGCCCTATCTGATAATGTAGTCAACTCAGCCACATTTGGGAGATTTAAACAATCCTTAGATAAGCACATGGATGATTTTGGGATAGTGTAG